>NC_047663.1:1370282-1655282 GCF_011762505.2 Arvicanthis niloticus
TGTTGTTGTTTGTCTTAAGTAAGAAAGTATTCACAAAAGAACTTAGAAACCTAAAAGAACAAAGTAACAATGAATGGCCCATGCCAAGCAAACAGAAACAATGGTGCCCTAGTCTTTAGAGTAAGAGGCTACTGCTCTGCTCATGCAAAACACAGTGGCTGAGGGAGTCTGGGGATGTTGGGAAAGTATCTCTGAGGGATATTCTACACAAAGTGCCAGCTTCCTTCCTTTCTTTCTTTTCTTTTCTTTTTTTCTTTCTTTTTTTTTTTTTTTTTTTTTTTTTTGAGGCAGAGTTTCAAGTAGTTGAGGTTGACCTTGAACTCTTGAACTTTCTGCCTCCATCTCGAAAATATTGGGATTATGGGTGTCATCATACCCAGCTGACATGAGAGGCAATGTTTTTGTTTTCTCTTTGTGTGCATGTATATACATGCCCGTGCACATGAACGTAGACCAGAACTTTATTTTGAGACAGGGTCTCTTGATGGCCTTGAGTTTACTAAGTAGGGTGGGCCCGTGTCCCCACCTCCTCAGCATTTGGGATTGTAGGATCAAACCACCATATCTAGCAATTTTTTTTTTAATTTTTTAAAGATTTGTTTTATTCATATGAGTACACTGTAGCTGTCATCAGACACACCAGAGGAGGGCATCGGATCCCATTACAGATGGTTGTGAGCCACCATGTGGTTGCTGGGAATTGAACTCAGGACCTCTGGAAGAGCAGTCAGTGCTCTTAACCGCTGAGCCATCTCTCCAGCCCCATACCTAGCATCTTTTTTTTAAATGTATTTATTTTAACTTTTCTTATATGAGTAACATTTGTCTGCATTTATGTACATGTACCATGTATGTGGCTGATCCTCCTTGTCATTCTCCCCACCCCAGCTCCCACTTCCCAGAAGCCAGAGGACTACACGGGATCCTCAGGAACTGGAGTTACAAATGGTTGTGATCCATTATCTGGGTGGCTGGGAACTGAATCCAGACCCTCTGGATTCTAGGGCTCAAATCCAAGTCCTCTGTCTTAAATAGCAACTTCTCTGCCTACAGAACTAGCTCCCAGTCCTGCCAAAGTTCATTGGAAATATCAGTGTGGCCACACCCTTCACCTACAGTTTGCTACCTGTTATTTTTTCCACTGTCAACAATATGTGGAATATACTTACCTCCTCATATCTTATCACCTTGGGAAATTCCACCTGGTGTAAAGATAATATCTGTAATTTCAGCACTAGAGAGATAGAGGCAGGAGGCTCAGGGGCTCAGTAATTCAAGGCAAGCCATACATGATATCATTTCCGAAAAATAATAGTAAAAATGGGGGGGGGGGGGGAAACAGTGGCTGGGGGAAAGGTCAGAGGTTGAGGGTCATGCAGGGGCTGAGGGGGGCACAGGAGCTGGGAGGTGCGCAGCAGCTGGGGGGCGGGGCACAGGGTCTGGGATGTAGCCCAGTAGCAGAGCCCTTGCTTAAGATGCACAAAGTTGCTGAGCGGTGGTGGCATAAGCATTTAATCCTAGCACTTGGGAGGCAGAGGCAGGTGGATTTGAGTTCGAGGCCAGACTGGTCTACAGAGTGAGTTCCAGGACAGTCAGGGCTACACAGGGAAACCCTGTTTTGAAGAAAAAAAAAAAATGCACAAAGTCCTGAGTGTGATACTGGATATATACACTCAGACACACACACACAATATACACACACGAGTTTTTTAAAGGAACATGATTAAGACAGAAAGGATCACTCTGTACTAATATGCTGCTAGCCACCACATCTTTTATTTTTATTTTTGTCCTGGGGTCTAGATGCTAGCGTGCCCCGTGACTTCTTCCCGTGCCCCGCCCCTGCTTTGTTCACTCAGCCTTCTTTCTGAAGAGACGCCTCCTCTCAGTGGCTGCCCCTTTGTCAGTTGTCCTTGCCATCGATTCTTCTGTCAACCCCCTCACCCCAGCACAGCGGATTCTGAATCGTAGCTACAGCTAAAAGCTGAATCTGCTGACCGTTTGGAGAAATCGAGTTGCCCTACTTGCTCCATCTTCTGTGGAGCAGTGACTTCAGGCTGGGCCTGCCCCAGGCGATTCCATTTAACAAGCAGTGGCATAAGTGACGTACAAAGAAGAGTGCCAAGCGTGAGATCAGCGTGTGTTGGACTCGCATGCATATTGATCTAAACTGGAGATCCTACTGCTGTGCTCACTGAAAGAAACTGAGAGAGGTTGGTGGAGAGTACAGACCTGAGGAAATGGAACAGGGGCTGTATAGTCTCAGAGAGAGAGAGACAGAGTATGATGTAGCTCAGGCTAGCCTTGAACTCCTGATACTACCCCCCTCTACCTCCCAAGTACTAGAACCACAGGCGTGTGCTACACTGCCAAGACATTCCCAACTTAAAAAGAAATTGGGCAGATCAAGGTGGTACATATCTTTAATCCTAGCACTTAGGAAGGAGAAACAGGCAGATTTCTGTGAGTTTGAAGCTAGCCTGGTCTATGTAGTAAGTTCCAGGCCAGCAAGGACTATATAGTGAGACCCTCTGACCCCCAAAATTGTTGTTGGCTTGTTTGGTTTGTGTGTGTGTGTGTGTGTGTGTGTGTGTGTGTGTGTGTGTGTGTGTGCGTGCATGTGTATACAACCTGCAAGAGTTGGTACTTTTCTCCACTATGTGAGTCCCCAGGATCAAACTGAGGTTATAAGACCTGGTGGCAAGCACCTTTCCCTGCTGGGCCATCTTACTGACCCTCTGGGTTTTGAAAGGAGAAAAATCTTAGAATTTCTTATAAGGCAGTGAGTGGAAATGTCCCATGCTTTTGTTCCTCAGATGCTCTTGGAAGGACCCGTATGGCAGAGACTTGCTTTTTCTTTGAAAATCAGCTTCAGGCCAGACTTCCCGTGTGTTCTGCTAAGGAGGCAAGTGCCCTTCTGCTAGTCTACATCCTTTTCCTGGTCAGTTTGGAGACTCTTTGGAGCTGTTTGTGCTCATTCTAAGTTAATTTTAATTTCTGCAATTTGTCTAACAGGAAGTGTGAGATCCTCATCTTTTGGGGTTTTTCTAGGCCACTAGCGTTCTGTTGAACCGTTGGGGTAACTGCTGCTCGTGTGATAGGCCATTCTGAGGATTCTTTTGGGAAAATCTGGGTTCTGTGGAACTACTTGGGTTTCTGCCGCATCCAGGGAAGCTTAAATCTTTGGTAACAAGTCTGAAAGGGAAATAAAGAACTTAGAGGCTGGGTGGTGGTGGCACACGCCTTTAATCCCAGCACTTGGGAGGCAGGGGCAGGCAGATTTCTGAGTTCGAGGCCAGCATGGTCTACAGAGTGAGTTCCAGGACAGCCAGGGCTACACAGAAAAACCCTGTCTCGAAAAACCAAAAAAAAAAAAAAAAAAAAAAAAAAAGAACTTAAAAACAACAACAGTAAAAAGGAGACCTTTATTTTAATTTGTGCTAACTATGAAAAATATTAAATCTATACTATCTTGGTGTTCCCTAGATGATTCAAAGTGACTAGTCTTCTGTAAACTTAGGGTGACTGTGATGGCAATTTTCATTGTCAATTTCGCACAATCTAGAATCACCTGGAAGAAGGTCAGTGCGGGGTCCTGGGCTGGATAGGAGTAGAGAAAGTAAATTCAGTATTAGCATGTATGCATTAGTTCATTGCTCTCTGCTCCCGACTACCAATGTGACATGTGACTGCCTTGAAATCTCCAAAATGACAGATTGTGACTTGAAATTGTGAGCCTAATAAACCCGCTTCTCCTTTAAGATGATTTTTTTTTTCAGGGTATTTTATCTCAGCAATGGGAAACAAAACCAAGACAGTAAAGCTGGCATGGTGGCGCACGCCTTCAGTCCCAGCACTTGGGAAGCAGAGTCAGGTGAATTTCTATGACTTCAAGGCCAGCCTAACCTACGTAGAGATACTGTTTCAACAAACTAAAAATGAAAAAATTAAGACAGTGATTGCCTTAGTTAGGGTTTTACTGCTGTGAACAGACTCTATGACCAAGGCAAGTCTTATAAAGAACAACATTTAATTGGGGCTGCCTTACAGGTTCAGAGGTTCAGTCCATTATCAAGGTGGGAACATGGCAGCATGCAGGAAGGCATGGTGCAGCAGGAGCTGAGAGTTCTACATCTTCATCTGAAGGCTGCTAGCAGAACACTGACTTCCAGGCAGCTAGGATGAGGGTCTTAAGCCCACCCCCACAGTGACACACCTACTCCAACAGGGCCACACCTTCTAATACTGCCGCTCCTTGGGCCGAGCGTATACAAACCATCACAGCAATCTAAGAGTGCTCACAGTAATTGTTTTCCTTTGGTGTCTAAAACAGCATTGAACATTCACCTTTAAAACTTTTAGTAACAAAACCCTGTCTCTAGGAAGAAGGAAAATTCAGGGGACCCGGGAAGCTCCAGCAACAGTTACCATTTGTTGCAAAAGTTGTTGACATACAGTTAGCATTCCTTCTGTTTCTAGTTATTTTATATTAAATTAGCAAGTAAAAATAATAAATAAAATAATTAAGGAACTAGACTGAAGGCCTCAGTGTAACTAATCTCAGGTGAGGTGCTACTCCTTTCCCTACATTGCTACAATGCAGGACAATTAGCTTTGTGTGCAGGAGCAACGTCCAACCTTTCTCCATTCCTGTGATATCTGGACTTTAACTCTGTTGTTAGTAATCCTGCCACATGTGGCTCAGGAACCACACGGTGATCTCATCAGCAGCCCTCTGAAGAGACTCGCTCAAACTCCACTCAGACTCTAATCTTGGCTATTGGTGGCCAGTGCTCTGGGATATGTCTTGCCTTCTCCTCAAGTGCCTCTTTCCTTCTCTTAACCCTCATGTTTAAAATCTATATTTAAAAATGTCTTTTTAAGGCTGGTGAGATGATTCAGCTGGTGAAGGCACTGACTGCCTTTGTCAATTGCTATAGCGCGCTGGGGTGACCATCCTGACCTCTGTGGCTTGATGACTGGATCTCCAAAGGGTTTCCTTATTATCTCATCATCAGTCTTTAGTGTGTGTGTGTGTGTGTGTGTGTGTGTGTGTGTGTGTGTGTGTGTGCAAGCACAGGTACCATGACGTTCATGTTGAAGTCAGTCCGCTCGTCCACCACGTGGCCTCCAGGAATTTAACTCGGGTTATCAGGTTGTTGGTCTTAGGGCTAAGCTCCTGTAGTGAGAACTTGGGTTTCTTTAAAAACACAGAAATACTATAAGAATGCGTTTTCGTTTTAGTGCCAGGTTTGGGATATGGGGCAGCTTCAGCTTGTCCTCAGCAGCTAGTGATGATTTGCTTCGTGCTCTAGCAGGACATGATTTTGCCAGCTGCAGGCAGTTTTTGCAAGCATGTTTTGTTGTTGTTGTTGTTGTTGTTGTTGTTGTTGTTTTAGTTCTGGGGACTTTTCAGAGGATATATAAATGCTAGAGCCCCACGAGAGAGGGCCAGCTGGCCTGTTGGTGGTCAGATGCGAGTTGTTGTGTTTTGTCAAGTAGTTGTGCACAGAGGCGAGAGGATGAAATGACATATCCTGGTGGAAGATCAAACTTGCCTCAAGTAACTCAATGCCCCTAATCAGCAGGAAGTGGCCTAACAGTTTTTCTCCCCCTTTCTTCTTTATGCTTTTTTCTCTCCTACCTAGTGTTGGGGGGTTCAAAGGGTGGGGGAAGAGGGGTAGGAGATGGAAGAAAAATGAACCCATGATGTAGCCAAAAGACCAGTTACAAGTCCATTAAGCTACCTTGCAGACCCCTGGATGCCTTAATATCTAACCATTTGTAGTGATTGTGTATCTGTAATAGCTTCTTCCTCCAGCAAGTTTTCCTTGCTGTGCTGTGGCTTCTTTAACCCTTTATAATCATTTGGCAACTGACATTACAAACCAGCGGCAACAAAGTGAGGCTGACTGGAAAGTTCAGGGAAATGGGAAGAAAAAAATGAGCCCCTCACCCAGCTCAGAGTTAAGACTTTTTCTTGACAGATTTAACTCTGAGGAATGCCTGCAGAATACATTGCTATTTTTCCACTCTGTAGTCCAGGTTGACCTAAAGTTTGTGGCAATTTTCCTGCTCCAGCCTCCAAAATGCTAGAACTGCAAGCCTAAGCCACCATGATCACTAGAATTGTTTTTATAGACGTAATTCAAATGGGATGTTAAAGTATCAATGAATCATGTTTATATCCTAACACACACAACCTTTGAATTTAGCCTTATTCCTTTCTGGTCCACAGACCCATAATTTTCTAACCAAAAAGCAAGATAATGAGCCCTGTTCACAGTTAAAACACACGTTGAATTTTTTATGACCTAGTATGCCAATGATTTATCTGACATTTTGCCTTACGTTTTGATCTTAGCCACCTGTAACTGCCCAGTGCACTGGAAACCACCCTGTGATCTCACTCGACAAACTCCTTAGATCAACATAAGTATAATGAAACATTGATATTTAATCTTAAAAACCTTTGAACATCATGACTACAGAAACCACTAAATCCATGCATGTAGGTATCCTTAGGATTCTCCTGAGAAGTTCATGATGTTATAGGGTGTTTTTTGCCCTTAAAACTCCTTCAAGATGGCTCAGTTGGGTAAAGGTACTTACCAGCAAGCCAGACAACCTGTATTCTATCTCCGGAACCTTCATGGTATTGGAGAAGAGACTCCTTGAAGTTGTTCTCTGACTTCTGCACACACACTATGACACCCATGCCCCCCACAACAGGATAAATAAACATCAAAATGTAAAGAGAAAACCCCCTCTCTCTCCCACAGTTAAATCTATATTAAAACTCCCTTTCCCTTTCCTCCCGTCCTTCTTCCCTTCTCTCTCTCTCTCTCTCTCTCTCTCTCTCTCTCTCTCTCTCTCTCTGTGTGTGTGTGTGTGTGTGTGTGTGAGAGAGAGAGAGAGAGAGAGAGAGAGAGAGAGAGAGAGAGAGAGAGAGAGAATGTGCTTGTGGAGGCCAGAGGTCAACACTGGGCATTTTCAGTCATTTCTCCATCGTAAGCATGTGTCTCCAAGTGTGATACACACACATAAGTGTGTGTTGGGCATCCAGCTCTGTCACTCCCTTATTCTCTTGAGATGGGATCTCAGAGCATGAAGTTTGCTGGCTCTTTGCCTAGGCTGCCTGGCTAGCCAGCAAGCTCCTGTGTTTGCCCTGTCTCTGTTCTTCATATCACTGGAATTACAGATGCACACAGTCACATCTAGCTCTTTACAGGGAACTGGGGATTACATGTAGGTCCTCTTGCTTACACAGCAAGTGTTCTTACCACTGAGTCACCACTTTAGTCCCTCCGCCTTATTTATTTATTTATTTATTTTGAAGCTGGGGCTCATGGACTAATCTGGCTAGCCAGCAAGCCCGCAGGCCCTCTTGTCTTTGTCTACACAAGGCTGGCTTTACAAGTCTGTGCTGTCATGCCTGCTTTTTATGTGAGTGCTGGAGAGTCCCTTACACAGAAAGTGCTCACTGACTGAGCCATTGCCATGGCCCCAAATTCTTTTTTTTTTTTTTTTTTTTTTTTAATAAATTATAAATTTGTGTAGCATTGACTAGACCTGAAAGTCTATTCTGTCGTATAATAATCCCAACATTCCTAGAATCTGGGAGGCAGAGGCAGGCAGTGCCCTCGGCCACTTGGGCATGGGACACTATAGAGCTTTGCTTCCCAAACATAGAACAAACCACAAGTCGCGAACACAAGACACGTCTGGTAATGATCCTCTATGTGACCAAGAAGTCACAAAAACCACCAACAAACTTCAGAAAGAACTTACAGAGTAAGCAAAGCCACACGTTAGCATAAAGCCACGGGAGACAACAGGAGATAAACACTTGGCACTTTTGAAATTCTCCAATGCTACTGAATAAATTGTAAATGATCTCAAAAAAAAAAAAAAAAAAAATGCCCTGAAAACCCCAGAGGTGAGATACAAGATGACAGAGTCCCTTGGTAGAGAAGATGTCGGTCAGGAGACATGCCAAGGATGAATCCTGGAGGAAATGGGCGGGACACACGTGGCCCATTCACCCCGTGTGATGGGACAAGACTGTGAATGTTGAAGGAGACCCAAGATGCTGGACTTGAGAACATGCTCACCACTGAAAGACAAACGGAGAAAGAGATAAAAAGGAAACTGGCGTGACTGTCACTGCGCAGCTGGAATCATAGCTTGCTCTTCTCTTTCCTTATTACTTTCAAAATACACAGACTGGTTTCACTTTCAAGGTGTGTGGGCGTTTTAGGAGGAAATAAACTTTACTTAACTGTGAAGGGCATCTCTGTGGATGAGACACTAGTACCCTTAGCCATCCCTTAGCCTCTCACCACCAGAAACTTTGCCCCACAGGCCAGAAGCCCCTTGAGTCAAAGACCTTGACGGCCCTGCCTGAGAGAGGCAGCCAGAGTAGAGGAAAAGGCAACAGAAACTTGGACTGCAGTCTCAGGGACAGGGCAAGGGTATGGAGGACATGAGGTCATGGCCACTGGGATTTTTCTCCCATGTGAAATGTGATGGTACGGGGGTCCTCTGGAGAACCCAGAAGAGTTCCACCCGGCCTCAGGGTCCCATGCAGCAGCTGGGTTCCACACCCACATGGTACTGTCTTTCCTGAGGCTGGAAGCTTTTGTTTTTATCTGACAACTTACAGTAACTTACTGCTTTGAAGTAGCACAGAAGACATTGTTCTCCATAGTCAGCTCTGTAATCTGAGCTGCTGGCCATTTTTTCCAGGTCCAGTGTGTCTTCTCACGTCTACTCACTTCCTGAATGCTTGTGAGTTCTAGATGTTCTGCCTGTGGAAAACAGCTGGGCCCCATATCAGGTCGATCTGGTCCCTCCTGCTCATCTCCACAGTGGCAGGCTCCCAGAGTTGCAGTCAGCTTATTTTTCTTTCTGTAATTGGGCAGAGGGTGAGGCGGGGAAGCACCACATCCCACTATCCATCAGTAACTTTCTTTGAGGCTTGGTCATCATGTGTCTGGAGACTGTAGGGCCTTTTCTTAGTGTCCAAAGATCTCTCTTCATCCCTGTGCCTGCATGCCAAGTTAAGGCCTGATGTGCAAAAGGATACCTGCTGCCCAGCCCCTTCAGGAATCTTCACCCATAGAGCAAACATCTTAGGGTTCTCCCACTGGAACAACAAAGGCCACAGATACAGAGTCACCACGGGGCCCCAGGTCCTGCCCTAGTGTCCACTGTACTCATGTGGGCATAGACTTTATAAATGTCTCACCACGGCTCACAAAGTCACTCGGAATGTAAACCAACCCTCTTCAGGGTCTCCTGCCCCACGAGCATATGGTCCCCAGGGTCCCTCATTGCATCTATGGCCATAGACTCCTCCTCCCACTGACTACAGGAAAACTTGTAGTGCATGGACTGAGCTGACCCCATAGCCCTACTAAGCCATGAGGATGCTGGAGCTGAGCATGGAGCTGGCTTAAGGTTGGGCTGACAGCAGCCCTTCCTTCCTGTAGCAGTTGCGGACGGCAGTCTCTGCTTCTCACTGTGATTCTCAAATGTAATCCTTGCTGCAAAAACTCTTTGCAAGGAGCGGTTGTCAAATGCCTGCAATTTCCTTGAATCAGGGACGTATTTCAGGTGGGGTCAGAGTGTCCTCCAGGGTTTGCCTACAAGGTGTAGGACCCTGGTGCAGATTGGCAGAGCAAGCTCTCTGTTCTGGCGTTTTACAGTAGGGATGGCGGAGGATGTCACTGCTGCCCACTCTGTCTTACCCTATATTTTGTTCCTGTCATACACTCCAAGGGTGACCAGCTGTCTTTCATAGCTCAACCCAAAGGCACGTTCTGACCTGACCCCTGAAGGGAAGTAAACCCAAACATTCCCCAAAAAGCAGCCCCTGAACCCTGAATCAAACACCAGCTCCAGCCAGGGATTTCCTAGAAAAAGCCCGGACCCTCCTCCAATGTTCCTGAGATGCAGTTTATGAAGCTGATACGAGGTTTCTAACCAAAGCATCTGCATGTCAGGATCACTAAGAAACTCATGGCACTGTTATGTTAACTTGGAGAAGTTCCTGATAGTTGAGTAGCTTCCTTCCGAGTACTTGGCCGCTTCATCTGGTCCCTCCCTCCAGACTTTCAGTTTCCCACTGTGGATGACTTTCAGTTCAGTCATCCAGAGGCGGCAGTGGCGGTAACATTGGAGAGCTTGCTGCAGACAAAACAGGTGAGAGGCTGGGGTGTGCAGGAAGCAAGGACTCGAGGGCACCCAGGTGCTCTGAGGGTTGAGGGTTCTGTGGGGTGGGAAAGGCTGCCTCAGATAAGGGATCAGCAAAGGCAGAGCTGGGCTGTTGGGATTCAGGAAACACAGGAGACAGAGTCAGTGGACAGCGTTCAGCAGGACCTGTGTGTTTCAGGTGCCTCAGGCATGGCTCTGGAGGGGTAGAGGCAAGTCATAGTTCTTCATCATCCATGGAGTGGGACAAGTAGCATGGAGTCCTCCTCTCTGCCCTCTCAACATGAGTGTGGAGGACTTGAAAGAAGGGAGGACTGACAGGGTGCTCCAGGCCGGTGAATGACAAAAATGTACTCGTCTGGCAGCACAGGGTCCTGCTGCATCTCATCACCCACAGCTGTGCACGCACACCTTCATGTAGGACCCTGAGCCTTGCCCTCTCTCATACCCACATCCTAAACACTTACTCTCACACATGCCCACAAGCACCCATAGGACATACACACACATGCGCACACAAACATACATGCACAAGCACACACACAAACACACATACACACACATACATACATGCGCACACAAATACACACATCCACATGCACACAACCACACTTACACATGCACATACATGCACACATACACATGAACACACACATATACACACACATACATCCACACTTACACAGGCATGCACACTCATACACACTCACACATACACATGCACACACACATGCACACATACACATGCTTCAGGCCAGACACCAGGTTGCTCAGTGGCCCCTTCCCATTCTCCCTTTCATTTTTTTCCTTTGAGGACATTACTCTCTCAAGATACCTCCTGCCTTCAAGTTGATATCTGCAGTTTAAAAAGCAAGTTGTCTGTCTTGGGTATAAGAGTTGTAGCCAAGAAGCCAGGGCTGATCCTGATTCCCATGGGCAGCTATGATGTGTCTCTGGAAAGTAAAGCCCTGAAAGGTCTTGGGTCCTAGCATAGAGGGAAATATCTGCTCCCAGCAATGGTGGAGCAGATACCCTTCCTAGCCACATGCTAGGACATAAACTTCATGGGGCTTGGCATGAAAAGGACACACACAGCCGGCCATTAACATGAAGGAAGTGCTGGCTGCCATCCTTCAGGCAGCATCTGAGCCTGGGTCCACGGTGCCTCTGACTGAGCTGGGTGCTATGCTATGAGGTGATATGATTGCCAGCTTCTGGCCTCATGTCCCAGAGGCTCCACTGGGTCTGTGACACTGCTGAGCTGTGACTTCTCCCAAGGGACTGGAACAGGGTCTGTGGCCATTGGTGGGAGGGTTTCCAGTCAATGGTTGGCCCTTGTGGTTATGTCCTTACATACTTTTAGGTAGGAGAGACCTTGGTCTACCCTCTTGTGCCTAGGACGGAGAGCTAGGGTAGAGCCCTGTCTCTGAAAGGAAATCTTCAGGCAGTGAAGAAAGAGCCTGTGGCCCAGGAGAAGTCTGCCGATTGTCAAGAACAAAGTTGGTGTCTCTGAGGCCAAGAATTCTTCAGTGGTCTCCAAAAGAGACCCAGAAAAACTTAAGCCACCACAAGATAGACCTCTGTAACAAGACAATGGCCTTGACCAGCCTGGGAGGTGGCTTTAGATGACTTGCCAAGGCTCCAGGGCACATTCCACAATGGTGCTGAGTGGTGTATTTTATATACCATGAGACACCTACAGCCAAAGGAACCCAGTGATGTCCCTGCCCCACTGCCAACTCTAGCCCTGAGGTGCTGTCTACTGAAGAGGCGACATGTGGGAAACAAGACCCAGAAGTGGCCGAGTCTCCCTCTGGACAGAGAAGTGAAGTAGTTTGAGGCTAAGATGAGATCCAGCCCTATACATAGCCCAGTTTGGGGTGGGACAGCATCTCAGATAGGGACCACTCTTTAGCAGCTGCAGTTCTGAGAGCAGAAGGAATCCTGAGGATCCAGCAAAGCCATCACTTAGAAAGCTGTGTCCTGGCAGAAAAACTCGAATTGGAGAAAGTGTTTTGTAACACTGTCTCAGGGAAAGTGTTAGAGGGATCTTATCAGAGACAGAAAGCCCCCTCAAGAGCTGCCACACCTTTCTAGATGTTTCCACCCATGCAGGTTCCCAGAATGCTGGAGAACTGGTTCTGTGAATCCTTCCCAGCCTGGCAGGGGTGCGAAGCACTAAAAAGCTGAGTTTGTAGGTTCGGAATAGGTTCTGGCAAACTCCTGGTTCTAAGGAAAGAAGTTGTAGAGTTAGGACACAGTTCTGTCTGGGAAACAGATCTAGAGGAAGATAAAAAGCCAAGGAGGGGAGATTATTTGACCAGGTGCTGAGTTAGGTGTCAAAGCTGCTTGCTGAAACTTGTAAGATAAAGATGGATGCCCAAGGCAAGGCCACAGATGCCTGGTGTCAAGACTGGAGGGGGGGGGGGGCAGCCAGTCCTGCTTACCCAGCATAACAGCTGCACATAGTGGACTTTCATACTTGAAGTTTCAACTTGACTTCCGGGCAGATTTGAAAAGTTGGCAAAAAGATTCCTGTGTGTGTGCACATGTGCACATAATGCATGTATAAGAGAGCACATGTGTGGGTGGATGCACTTACACACTTGTGAAAGGTGTTGCTCCTCAGACACTGTCCACCTTGCATTTTTGAGACATGCTTTCTCTTATTGGAGCTTACCGAGTAGGCGGGGCTGGCTGCTTCCTATTTCCACTTCCCAGTGTCAAGATTATAAGTCTGCGCTACCAAGTCTGACTCTTTTTTTAAGTTAAAATATTTTAATCTTACCCATATGGATGTAGAGAGAGAATGTCTTATATATTATATGAATGCCTCACCTGCCAATTAAAAAAACCTATGACCTATAGGAAATGGTAGAATAGGCTGGGGATGTCCAGGAGACAGAGAGAATTCTGGGATAGAGCCAGGAGGGAGATCCGCCCAGAAAGACATGAGGAGACAGATGCATGATACCTGAGCACAGGTAACCAGCCATGCAGCAGAATGTAGGTTAAAATAAACAGGTTATTTTAATGGTGATTTAGTCAGAGAAGAGCCTAGCTATATAGCCAAGGTATTTGTAAATATATGTTGAGTCTGAGTCCTATTTCTGAAAGTATGGGGCTGGGAGGAAGAACTGGGCCTAACTCCTACATGGATGTTTTAGCCAAGTTTATGTCTGGATGTATATTATGCACTTGGGGGCCTGGTGCCCTTGGAGGCCAGGAGAGCCCATTGGATCCCCTGGGACTAAAATTACAGACTACCGTTTGGTTCGCATGCTGGGAGTCAAACCTGGATCCTCTGGAAGAGCAACATGTGTTCTTAACTGCTGAGCCACCCCTCCAGCCCTCATACCTGACTTTTTGTTGTTTTATTTTTGGAGACATGGTTTCTCTGTCCTGGAACTGCCTTTGTAGACCAGGCTGCCGTCAAACTCAGAGATTCACCTGCCTCTGCCTCCAGAATGCTGAAATTAAAGGTGTGTGCCACCGTGCCTGGCTAATACCTGACTTTTTTGGTGGGGGGAGGGGGTTCAAGACAGGGTTTCAGGTCTGGCAGTTCTGGAACTCACTCTGTAGACCAGGCTGGCCTCGAACTCACAATACCTGACATTATAATGTAGGTTATAAGTGTCAAACTAAGATTCTCTCGCTTAGCACTTTACCAGCTGAGCTATCTCTTCAGCCGCTGGTAAACATTTTAAAACTAAAACTTGAAGCTTTGAAAGAAAAGAACAGACAAGTAAAGTATTATTAGTGTATAGAGCTTTCTGGTTACTGAGGAAAAGAGATGAGAGAGAGGAGTAACCAAAAAAGGAATTAGCCTTGAGTAAGGCAGACAATGTTCTTCTCTAAACACAAATGTTTCATAAACCATGGAAGTCAGATAACCCCGTGAGAAACTGGCAAGGCTTGTGTCTCTCTGGTAGTTTCTATTACATAGCTTTCCTTTCTTTTTCTTTGAGAAAGGGGTGGGGAGAAGCTTGGTAGTAGTGAGACAGAGTCTCGGTCTGTACTTCAGGCTGCCTCAAGCACATGGAAATCTTTCTGCCTCAGCATCCCAGTGTTGGAATAACCGAGACCAGCTTGTCTCATGCTTCTCTGTTGCAGATTGTTTTTGAAGGAGCGTGTAAGAAATATAGTGATTTAGGCAAGCTTCCCTTCTTGCAACAATAAATTAGAAATAGAAAAAGGCCCTAGAGTGGTAGACATGCCTCTAATCCCAACATTTAGGAGAGCTTCAAGTTCAAGGTCATCCTGATATATATAGAAAGACCCTGTCTCTAAATTTAAAAAGAAAATGTTGCTATTGTTTTTGGTTTTTGAGACAGAGTTTCATGTGTCCTAGATTGGCCTTGACTTCATTATGCAGTGAGGGCTGACCTTGGTCTTCCAATCTTCATCCCTCTACTTCCCAAGGGCTAAGATTACGGGCCTGCAACCTGATGTAATTGTCATCTCAAAGGTTTACTGCTGAATAGGTTTTCTTAGCTCTTTCTGAACTCTGGCTGGCTGGTTCAACTCAGGTGTACTGCCTCAAACTTCTCTCCACAGTAGCTGATTCAAAGTGGCTTCACTTAGCTTCTGACTTAATTGTTCTTCTTGGTCTCAAACGAACTCTAGCAATCTGTTCTAATCTTCTGACTCCTTCTAATATTCTGGCATGTTCTGTCTTCACCTGTGTCTAGCTTGTTCTCTCTGCAACCTATCTGTAAAACTGTCCTGGTAAAACTGCCTCTGAACTTCACAAACTGAACCACTATGAACTCAACTCCCCTGCACCACCTCTCTGCCATCGCAACCAAACTGACTGACTAGAACTCAGATATCTGTCTGTGTCTGTCTCCTGAGTGCTGGGATTAAACACGTATACCACCACACCTGACCTAAGCTTTTCTTTACCTGAAAGCTTATACCAGGCTGGCCTTGAACTCAGAGATCTGCTTGCTTCTGTCTCCTGGAATTAAAGGTGTGTCTGTATTCCAGCCAGATCATACAGACCTAGAAGATCCTTGAATGTGATCCCTTGTCAAAGCAGCCATGTGGGTGGGTTAAAATTCCTCTACATGCTTGTCTGAAAAAAAAGTTTTTAAAATAAGATTAAAAATAACACCTACTGTCCTAAACTCAGAGATACTCCAATCACAGTCCTGGAACCACATAACACAGGCCCAACTTCAAGGTGATACCTGTCACCCTGGAACAGCTTGGAGCATGGATGGTGGAGGGGGATCCCCCTTACCTGGCCCAGTCTGTTCCCAGGAAGTTGAAGACAGGTTGCAGCTGAAGCCGCATCAATGTGAATGAGGATGGCGATGTAGGTTGAGCACAGAGTAGGGCAGGAATTAGAGACTTTGGATTTCCATTCACATAACCCAAGACTGGGGGCTGCACCTCTGGATGGGTTTGTCTAAACTAAGAAGGAGCCCTGTGTGGACTATGGGTACTGGGCCCTGAGAGTGTGTCCTATAAGTCTGTTACTGTGGCTGAGTGCATGCAGGCTGATGTAAGATATACGAGCTGGGAATGGTGGAAAATACATTTTATCCCAGCATTCCAGAGGCAGAAGTAAGTGTATCTCTGCTTTGAGGTCAGGATAGGCTACAAAGTAAATTCCAAGCCAGCCAGAGTGTCATGAAAGAAAGAGAGAGAGAGAGAGAAAGAGAGAGAGAGAGAGAGAGATCTGCAACAAGAAAAATTCAATGTTGAGTCAGATTAGGGTATATGGAAATCCTTCATGCTTTATGGTCAATATTTCTTTCTATGAATCACTCAGGTGTAATGGTACCTGCCTATAATCCCAGCACCTGGGAGGCTGAGGCAAAGAGATAGCAAATGGAGGTTACCCTGAGCTACATAGCAAAATACTGTCTAAATAACTAACAAGTGACTTAACATGTTCTCTTAACTCCATTCCCACAAGTGTAATCCAGGCAGCTGCTAGTTCTGTGGAAAGCTCTCCAGGAGAACTGCCCGACATGTTGAGCATGGCGCTACTTGCTCCTCACTGCAAGCATTTGCCTCATTGCTTTACCATAGCCAATGACACCTCACCAAGTACTGGTCAGGAGGAGGGTGGTAACTGGTAGCTCAGAGTCCCACAGAAGCTCAGGTTTTCAGGCAGGGCTGGCTGGTCAAAAGCTCAGGGACCCTGGGCTGCACACCCCTGGCCAGGCTAGGACCACTCCCACAAGCAGCCTCAACGGGTCTCTGACCTCTGTGTTTTCCTTCTAGGGAGTGTTTCCAGATAGCTGAAGAGGACAGCGATCTCCTAAGGCCTCCCGCCCCACCAATTGGCCATGCTGACCTGCCCTTTGGTGTCCACTATCCCGACTCTCAGGCTGTTCGGCATCCTGCTCCTGGTGGTTTCCCTGAATGCTCACAATAAAAGTAGGTCTGGGTCTTCTGACAGAGGGAAGGATGCAAGGGTCCAGACAGGAAGGGCAAACCAAAATTAGATCCAGGTGATTACTGCCACCTAGCTGACTCAGTGCCAAGGATGGACAGGAAGACTGTTGTCCCCTGGGCTACAGAAGTGTGAACTGTGTATCTCTGAGGGTGGCTGACAATGAAGGACCAGCAAAACTTGGAGCTGATGTTAGATCACCAGAGGGACTGCCCAAAACTACACAGACTGCAAGGGAAAGAGGGTGCCTTTGCCAGGCAATGAGGGCACCACATAACCGAGTGCCTCCTCACCACCTCTGGATACATCCAGCCTTGTCCAGCAGCCAAGGCATCATCTGGACCCTTAGGCCAGCAGACACTTAGGACAGTTAAGTGGGTGTAGAAAACAAGTCCCAGGGAGTTCCCCCAACACAGCTCTCCAGATCAAAAATCCCCAGTGACATCAGCACCATTCTGTTCCTTCCACACAGTGTGTGACTATTTTTGGCCTCATCAATGTGAAATATCTCATCCTGTCCAATCAGTGTGAGATATATCATTCTGTCTCTCAGAAGTCCTATCACCTGCCTCTGCCCATGGCCTGCAAGAGCAGCCAGCAACTGTCCTACATACAGCTCTACCTTGCCCATATGTGATCATCCTCTCCACACAGGCTGGGACAGACCTATCTGCACCGAGGGCATCATGTCTGTGCTTAGAGGCAATCCTGCAGTGATGACCTGTAACATCTCTAACGCCTTCACCGACGTCACCATCCAGCTGACTGCCCATGGAAAGGAGGACAGGACCATCTTCAAAAAAAAGCCCCAAGGAAATTTCTCTTGGAGTGGGTGGGAGCTCCAAGTTCAAGGGGGGCAGGCACAGCTTGTGATCAAAGACACCCAAGATGACCACACAGGGATATACTTGTGGCAGTTGCATGGACGCCAGAAATATTACAGAAACATCACCCTGAATATCTCAGGTGAGGTAAGGGCTGTGGAGCAAGAAGACAGGAGGGGATAAGGGCCAGTGTGTGGAGTGTGGCAGAGGCGTGTGGTGACTTAAAGACAGGAAGGGGGCACAGGGGAAGGCAAAGAGTTTGCTCTTTCAGAGGAACTTGATCTGTCCTGAGGTGTGGAAAGGGGCTCCACTGTTCTGGCCCATCTAGGGTGGGCCAGAAGCAGCTAAGTCTATCTCTCCCTGCCACACCCCCAGCCTCTCACACATCAGGTTGAAACTTACCCAATCTTCTATGTCCTGAAGGTTTCCAGCAAAACCCAGCCACAGTCTGGTGGAGGACACTCACACCATGCCTACTACTGAGGTCATACAGAGGTCCACAACCATGGCCATCTTAACTGAGGTTCCAGCAGGACCCACACTGCCATGAGCCCACCGCCCTCCCCCTACATTCCCACCATGGAGGGTTGCCCTGGACTTTGAGCACCTTAGGAAAGCAAGTTTACCCAAGTGAGATACGATTCCAGCACTTGGGAGGCTGAAGGGCAGTCGTGAGCTCAGGGTCAGACCTCATCTCGAAATAAGACTCGAAGAGCAACATCTTTCCAGGCCACCACCTTTCCCTGTGAGAACCCTCCTGTCTGTACCTGGACTGTCTCCCAGGACCCTTACTACTGCAGCCTCCCGTCCTACCAGCTCCAGCTTAATTCTTGCCTCCTGCCCCTGCCCCTGCCCCCTGCCTCCTGCCTCCTGTCCCCTGCCCCCTGCCTCCTGCCCCCTGCCCCCGTCCCCTACCTCCTGTCCCCTGCCCCTGCCCCCTGCCTCCTGCCCCCTGCCCCTGCCCCCTGCCTCCTGCCCCCTGCCCCTGCCCCCTGCCTCCTGCCCCCTGCCTTCTGCCCCTGCCCCCTGCCCCCTGCCCCCTGCCCCCTGCCCCCTGCCTCCTGCCTCCTGCTCCCTGCCCCTTGCCTCCTGCTTTCCCTTCTGCCTCTGCCTTCTCTTTTTCCTTTTTCTCATTCAATTCTTCCTCCTCCTCCTTTTTCTTCTCCTTCTCCTTCCTCTCTCTCTCTCTCTCTCTCTCTCTCTCTCTCTCTCTCTCTCTCTTTCTCTCTCAATGTGTATTTAGCCCTAGCTGATCTAGATTCACAGGAATCCATCTGCCTCAGCCTCCTGGCCCCTGCCCGCTGCCTCTGCCCCTCTGCCTCTGCCTCTCTGCCTCTGCCTCTGCCTCTGCCTCTGCCTCTGCCTCTGCCTCTGCCTCTGCCTCTGCCTCTGCCTCTGCCTCTGCCTCTGCCTCTGCCTCTGCCTCTGCCTCTGCCTCTGCCTCTGCCTCTGCCTCTGCCTCTGCCTCTGCCTCTGCCTCTGCCTCTGCCTCTGCCTCTGCCTCTCTGCCTCTGCCTCTGCCTCTCTGCCTCTGCCTCTCTGCCTCTGCCTCTCTGCCTCTGCCTCTGCCTCTCTGCCTCTGCCTCTCTGCCTCTCTGCCTCTCTGCCTCTCTGCCTCTCTGCCTCTCTGCCTCTCTGCCTCTCTGCCTCTCTGCCTCTCTGCCTCTCTGCCTCTCTGCCTCTCTGCCTCTCTGCCTCTCTGCCTCTCTGCCTCTCTGCCTCTCTGCCTCTCTGCCTCTCTGCCTCTCTGCCTCTCTGCCTCTCTGCCTCTCTGCCTCTCTGCCTCTCTGCCTCTCTGCCTCTCTGCCTCTCTGCCTCTCTGCCTCTCTGCCTCTCTGCCTCTCTGCCTCTCTGCCTCTCTGCCTCTCTGCCTCTCTGCCTCTCTGCCTCTCTGCCTCTCTGCCTCTCTGCCTCTCTGCCTCTCTGCCTCTCTGCCTCTCTGCCTCTCTGCCTCTCTGCCTCTCTGCCTCTCTGCCTCTCTGCCTCTCTGCCTCTCTGCCTCTCTGCCTCTCTGCCTCTCTGCCTCTCTGCCTCTCTGCCTCTCTGCCTCTCTGCCTCTCTGCCTCTCTGCCTCTCTGCCTCTCTGCCTCTCTGCCTCTCTGCCTCTCTGCCTCTCTGCCTCTCTGCCTCTCTGCCTCTCTGCCTCTCTGCCTCTCTGCCTCTCTGCCTCTCTGCCTCTCTGCCTCTCTGCCTCTGCCTCTCTGCCTCTGCCTCTGCCTCTGCCTCTGCCTCTGCCTCTGCCTCTGCCTCTGCCTCTGCCTCTGCCTCTGCCTCTGCCTCTGCCTCTGCCTCTGCCTCCTGAATGCTGGAATTCAAGGTGTATGCCCCCTTCGATGGCTTTCTTATCTAGATCAGGACCAGCTGCTTAGGGAATAGTGCCATCTATAGTCTGCTGGACCCTCCTACATCAGTTATCAAGACAACCCCCCACAGACATGCCTAAGGTCTATCTGATCTGGGCAGTCCCTCAACTAAGACTTTCTTCTCAGGTGGTTCTAGGCTGTGTCACATTGACATTCAAGGCTATCTAGAGCACTGCCCTAGCTACTTTCACTATTCACAAAGTGCAAATAAGTGCAGAAGACTTCTGTTCTTCCAACACCCCTCTGTTCACCCCTACATCTTTCCAGAGGCCAGCATACCCCCTAATATGCTGTAAGCACACCCATTCTTACTGTACCTAGAAATGGATCCCACCCAACCTGAAACCCACTGTTCAGTCTACCCATTCTGTACCTGTAAAGCTCCCTGCCCCAAGGCTCCATCTGGCCGCCACCCTCCCCATACCAGTTCAGTCTGCTTATAATCAATGAGCCCCTGAAGGTGCTCCTGACCTTTGTTCCTCCTGAAACCAGGCAGCAGGAACCCCGTAGCTGGAACTGGGGCGGGGGCTGAATTCACATAACACTCAACCTGATGTTATGTCTCTGACAGAGCCTTCAAACGAGGACAAGGTCACAGACAGGAGGCTCTTCACACCCAGCCCAGGTAGGTGTCATAACCCTGCCTCCAGGTTATACATGCCAGATACTCTTGATGCCACGAGGCCAAGTGCTGCCCACCTGGGACCCTTCACCCTTAGCCCTCCTTGTACTTGCCCAGCAGGTGTCACTGCCCAAGAGGGTGTGGGGTCAGCAGGTGACAGATAGCAGGGAGAATAGGGATATGAGCCAGTGAAGGATAAAGAATCAGATAAAAACCCTCACCCCTGACTATTCCTGACCCACTTCAGATCCAGTCAAGAGCTCTCTGCTAGAGGACAAGCCTGGGACCCTTGTGGGAGTCATCATTGTCGTCTTGGTCTTGGGAGTCATCGGAATCATTATATTTGTCTGCTACAGGCACCGTCGTTCCTAGAAGCCCCAGTGGGTATGTACCTCAGTGCCTGACTCGAGGTATGGGTGAGGTGTTCGGCATCCTTCCCTGGCACTGCCTTGGGGTGAGCCTGAGTTCTACAAAAGAGGTTCAGAGGGATTGTAGAGGCCACACAGGACCAAGACAGCAGGGTCTACTCCAAGAACTTTTCTTTAGTCTGATTTAGGTAAGACTATAGGCCCTGAATCAGGTCTGCAAGGATCATCTGTTCTCAAGGTTTATTTTGACCCTGGCATTCTTTGGAGAGCAGTGTGGGGTCTATAGTCTTCAGGATCCTCTCAGGACTCTTGGGAACTTACGTTTTTGATCCGGGGTGTTTCAGGCCTCTGATGCCCTGGAAGTAAGTCCATCCTAGGCTTAGCCGCAGGTTCTGCTAGGAGGAGGTATGTAAGAATGAGCTGAGTGTTCTTAGCTATGTGGCATGACCATTCACATATGTAGTGTATGAGATGGTACATGCCTATGCCTATCTGTACAGAAGTCTCAGTTCAGGAGTTCACCCCTCTCTCCTCTCATCTCTCTCTATCTAGGTAAAAAGATTCTTAGTCTGTGGCCGGTGGAAGCTGAAGGGAGCTGCCTGTAGAGTTGATTCCAGAGTAAGGCCACCAGCATAGGCTTATCATGTTCTTAACCCTTGGAGGCCTATGGAACCCCAAACATCATGGAATCATCATTACATGCTTGACAGAGCAAAAGACTTTGTTCAGTTTGCTGTGCACAAAAGACCTTTCCCTGAGGATAATGAAACCCTTGGTTCTGAGCAGAGAGGAGGGGACAGTCACTTGATGAAGAAGGGCCTTGGAAGCTGGAAAACAGTTTAGGCATCTTTTGGTCACGTGAACAAGAGTACAGCCTCGTGACTATGGTCTTCAATCATCTGATCTGCTCCTCAACTCTTCCCTAAATTGGGAATTCCCAAGCTGCACAGCTCTTGACCCTCAGCACAGGCTCCTTTTCTTCTGCTAAACCTCTGAGGTCAGGGTCTCTCTACTACCCAAAGATCCCAGCATAAGCCTGATGCTGCACCAAGATTTGCTTCAAGTAGAACTCAGGGACATACCTGATTTCTGACTCACAATAGAAACAAGTTTGGGAAACGCAGATGTCAGGTTCCAGGGACCAAAATAGGGAGACAGGACTTTAAGATGAATCATCTCCCCACTCCAGCCCCTGCAAGGCAGAGTGCTGTCAGGAACAGGGCTCTGTGGAAGGGTATAGGTGTTGGTTGGCAGATATGGCTCTCCTGAGGATCAGAGAGCGTCCTGGGATTCCCTGGGGGCCTCTCTTCAGCAGAGCCCCCCAGTCCCAACTCCCTGATTTATATCCACTACCCACTGTTCTGACCTTTTGTCCTGTCTTTTGTTCAAATTACAATGTGGTTTTCCCTTACAATGAAAAAAATAATTTTTGGTAGAAATTTTATACTTTATTTAATTTATTATTATTTTGTTATCATTGTTATTGTTGTGTATGAGTGTGGTTATGGATGAGCGACGGTGCATTATGGAGGGCAGAGGACAACTTTTGGGAGTTAGTGATTGCCTTTCACCTTGTTTTGAGGCAGAGTCTCTCATGATTCTGCTACTGTGGATATATGTTGCAGCCTAGCTAGCCCATGAGAATCCAAACAATTCTCCAATCTCTACCTCACTGGTGCCAAGAGTGCCTAGATGACAGATAC
The DNA here is from genome assembly GCF_011762505.2 of Arvicanthis niloticus. NCBI lineage: Eukaryota > Metazoa > Chordata > Mammalia > Rodentia > Muridae > Arvicanthis > Arvicanthis niloticus. The sequence goes on from NC_047663.1 coordinate 1,392,787, forward strand.
ACACACCACATCTGGCTTTTACAAAGATTCCAAAAATCAAATTCAGGTCATCAGGCAAATGCTTTTATCCGAGTAGCTCTGTCACTGAACACTAGATGTGCCATACTGTATCCTGGATACTAATCTTTAAATACACATAATAAGCCAGTGACGAGACTATCAGATCAGCTGGGAAATACAGTTGCTAGTCAAAAACATAAAAATCTACCAGAAACCTCACACACTGGTACCTGAATGAAAGCCAAGACCAGGGATGCTGCCTGGTGCCTGTAGCCTCCAGAGCCAGCCTCATGGTGGTGTCTCTGAGGCTCCAGCCTGTGACCAGACACAGAAAGACTAGTCAGGTCAAAGTAAAGTGATCCATAGCACCTCCATCTTCACTTAGGGTCTTGTGAGACCTTCCGTCAGTTACTTTTCTTATTGGAACAAAATATCTGAAACAGGCAGCTTAGGGAAGAAAGGGTAATTTTGTCTCAGTTCGAAGACACAGTCTATCAGTGGGGAAGGCATGGTCGCAAAACCGTGAAGCAGCTGGAAACATTGTGTTCAGTCAGGAGGCAGAAAAACCAGTCCGGGCTGTTCAGCTTGCTGTCTCTTTTCTTTTTTGTTTTTCAAGACAGAGTTTCTCTGTGTAGCCCTGGTGTCCTGGAACTCACTGAGTATCAGGCTGGCCTTGAGCTTACAGAAATCCAACTGCCTCTGCCTCCCAAGTGCTGGGGTTAAAGGTGTGGGCCACCACGCTTAGCTTGCTGTCTCTTCTCTGTTCAACCTGGAATTCCAATCCCAGCCCGTAGGGTAATACGACCCACATCCTCCTCAGTTAAATTTTTGTGGAAATGCCGGCATAGACATATGGAAAGGTGATTCACAGTTGTCCTAAACATAATCAAATTGAGTGATAACAGCCATAGGTCTTGTTACAACCCATCAACCCCTCCCCCCCCCATCTCCTCTTGTACTTAACAGCTCAGGGCCCAATGTGTCTTGGCCTTTGAAGCTTGTCATGTGTTTTCTAAACCAGTCACATATGCTGATGCAGGAAGCTCTATTAAAAGTCATTATTTGAGCCAGGCAGTGGTAGCGCACGCCTTTAACCCCAGCACTTGGGAGGCAGAGGCAGGCGGATTTCTGAGTTCGAGGCCAGCCTGGTCTACAGAGTGAGTTCCAGGACAGCCAAGGCTATATAGAGAAACCCTGTCTCGAAAAACAAAAACAAAAAAATCATTATTTGAAACTCTACCAAAAAGGGGAAACTTCCAAGTCCACGAAGTCCCTCTGTCCCCTGCAGCTACAGGAATCCCAGAAGGAAACTGAGTCAGGTGCTTCAACTATTCTCATCCCCATGACTTCTGTCTTTTCAGGTTTTGTCTGTTAGGAATTGAGTGAATGCCAGTCCCACTGTGCTTCCTATCTTGGTTCTCTCTGTCAAGGTCAAAGACAGAAGTCCTTTAGGACATAGAATTCTGTTTTTGTTTGTTTGTTTGTTTTTGTTTTTCAAGACAGAGTTTCTCTGTATAGCTCTGGCTGTCCTGGAACTGCCCTGCCTAGAACATAGAATTCTTGTAGGGACTGTCAAAGGTCACCTGGGCAGGTGCCGCCTGCCCTCAAATTTGTCCTCATAGACTAGGAAGCTAGTCTCAAGAAATTGTCTGCATTTGCACTGCATTGCTATTTGTGTCAAGGGACCTCAAACTCACCACCAGCACAGGGAACAATTCTGCCACTCAGGCAGAAGTGTGCTCTGGGCCATGTGTCCCTGAATGATGGCATACATGCATTGTCCGCATGTGCCCATGAGATTACCCCGCACAGTGACACACATTGACTCTGTCATTAGTATGAGAAGCTCACAAGAGACCCCAGGACAGTGCATGCTCCTCCTGCTGTTCTGGGGGTCAGAGCCAGCAGGATCTTTGACCCTGAGTCTGGACATGGGCCGGTCACTTGTATCCTAGGAGAAAGGCCACTCTTTGTGGTGTCTCCTGGCTGTCCATTGGACCAGATGAACTGTCTCAGTTGTGCTCCCAATACAGTCACAGCCTGGAGTATCTTCTTTAGGGCCAAAGCCAGGTCTTCTCAATCAGGCTAGTATTTGACCTCAGGTGATATTTTACATATGTGAGGACATCATTCAGACCCCAGAGGAAAATGACCCTAAAGTCCGAGCTCCTGACAGCAGAAATCTAAGCTGCAATCTGACCCCTACCCCCACCCTGTGCACATCTCTCCTCCTGGTCCATCCCCAAGGCTCCACTAATACTCACTCCCCTCACTCCACTTCCCTTCCCCCCCTCACTGTTGGCTCAGGTCAGTCCAGATAGGCTAGTAAGTAACCCTTGCTATTGGCTACCTAGATATGGAGACACCTGTAAAACTCAGCTTCCCAAGAAGAGACCACACATGTGGCCCAAGGACATGAGCCATATCCTGTGTGTGACCACGGAATCATGCATGCAAACCCAAAAAGCATGAAAGACAATCCATGGATGGGATGGAGTGAAGAGATGTCTCAGTTGGTAAACAGATGGCTTTACAAAAAATGAGGACCCAAGTTTGAGCCCCAGAACCTGTGTTTAAAAAATTAAAAGGTGGGTATGATATGCACAGTTATAATTCCAACACTGGGAAGGTAGAAATCTGTCAGACTCACTAGCATACCCGGTGACCTGGTAAAACCCAGGCCAACAATGAGGGACCCTGTTTCAAAAATGTGGATAGTTAGTGCCTAAGGTAAGACACTTGAAGTTGTTCTCTCTCTCTCTCTCTCTCTCTATCTCAATCTCTCACTCTCTCTCGTGTGTGTGTGTGTGTGTGTGTGTGTGTGAGAGAGAGAGAGAGAGGTCAGACAGACAGACAGACAGAGACAGAGAAACAGAGACAGTGAGCAATTAAAAATAGAATAATAGAATTAAGCCACAGAGGGCAACAGGAACTAGACACCCAGCACTCCTAAATTCTCAGCAGATCCTGCTGAAGAAATTGAGAGTGACCTTGGAGCATAAGTCTCTGAAAACTCTATGGATGGGACAGGAGTTGTCACAACTCCTGGCAGTGGAGGCTCCGACCACAGTTTGTGAAGAAGGTGCCTCCTGGTGGAGTTCAGCAGGACACAAGCAGCTGTGTCTGCCAATGAGACACAGCAGGACTGCACTGCATACACACCGGGTGGGTTAGACTCTCCAGAAGGCTAAGCAGGCATCACCTGCAGACTCTGACACTATAGCTGGGACTGTCACTGGGAAAGACCTGTAATGTTCTTGTCTCAGCCTTGTAGTTTCAAAACAAATAATCTAGTTTCACTTTCACATTTTCACTGAGACATGAAAGACATTTTGATGGGTGGGGTGAGCCACTGGGAACCTTCAACTGCCCTTTAAGATTCCTTACCACAGGACATTCTTGCCAAACAATACCAAGGACCCCTACCTCTGGTCTGGTCGCCAAAGCCTTGCCAAGGGGGATACAACAATCATGGATCACGGTTATTTGACCCTCTCTCTAACATGTGTTGGCACTAGGGTTATCTGTGAACCCCATGAGTGTGGAACCCATGGACTGTGTCCAGTGTGGGCACTAGGCTCCTGCCTGCCTTAGCTCAATTCCAACGTTCCCGCCTTTCCCTGTGTGATTGCCCAGAGTAGTCTAGCCTGTGATGTCCCATGCGGGGAAACAAGTTCCCCTAAATGAGCAGCCCCTGACCCCTGAATCAAACATTGACGCCCCAATCAGGACTTTTCTAGGGAAAGCCTAGACTTCCTTCCTGTGTTCCTAAGACAAGCAGCTAAAAGCTGCTTCCAATTAAAATGTTTTAATGAAGGAGTCACTTAGAAACTCGTCACTGTTGTGTGGATTCAGAACAGTTCCTGCAAATGACACTGTTTCCCAGTTTGTTTTCTTCCTGGATTAATACTGTCCAGTCCATTGGGTATAAAAGTGGGAGGTTCTTGGACCGCCTCCTCCCAGCTACGCCCTCAGGTCAGGATGAGCTCAGTGAGGCTTCGCCAGAGTTCACTGCCAGAGGAGCAGGTAAGAAGCTGGAGCACACATACAGGTGAGGACTCAAGGGGATGAGACACCCAGAGTATTGGGGCTCTAAAGCCTGTGGGGTAAAACCCTCAGGCAGGGTGTCCCTGGCTGCAGCCTCTCTGGGACCCTCTCTTCACTGGATGTCTCTGTCTCAAAGATTTGTCCAGAGTAAAGGTGAGGCTGAGGTAGTGTCCAGGCATCCTGGACATCAGGAGCAGAGTAAATCTGTCTCTCCAGGTGCCTCACACTAAGCTCCAGGAGGAGCAGAGGCAGCAGCTGGGTTCTTTGGCGTGTACTGGTGGGAAGAAGAGAATAGAGCACTCTTTCTTGTCATCTGCTGTGGGTATGGAAGCCAGGGCATGCAGTTGCCCAGGCCTACAGGAGAGGGACTTGGTGTGCACAGGCGAGCTGTGGTTGACATGTGTAAACTTCGGAGGTTGGTCACTCAGAGACTCGGGAATCTGTGTTACGCTTGGTCAGGGACCCTGTGGATCCTGTTGTTTGGGTGTCAGTGTAAGTAGAAGCCAACTTCTGGCTGTGGAGTTGAAAGTTCTTCTTGTGACTCTCTATTCCAAAATTCTTGAGGCTCCACACATGCAACTTCCAGCTCAACACTGAGCTGAAGGCCACTGTGCTGTATGAGATGGGGCGCAGAGGGGATCAGATCTGCTTCTAACTCCTTTGTGGCTCTGCACTCACACTCGGTAGACATGGGTCATGTTGTCAGATCCAGCAGGAGAGAGTCAGCGAGGCATCAGCTGCAAAGGCATCGGGAAGGGAATGTCAGACAGGTGACGTACCGTTGCTATGTAACCCGAGTCCTGAAACCGAGCTCCAACTCTGGGGGTCCCAAGACGTGGGTTCTGCTGGCACCCCTAAGAAAGCAAATAAAAATACAGGAAAGGAACTTAACCAATTCAGTCTTTGGGCAAAAATGACAACAAAGTCTGTCAACCCGTCTGTAAGGTCCTAACACAAGCTCTGGGCTTAAATAAAGGATGGGAAGGGTCTACATCATTAAGAAGTCCTGGTTACAGTGAAGTCTGGTTGGTCACAGTTCTGATTGAGTAGGGTGCTGCCAAGAAGTCCTTGTTGAGGGATAATGGGGTTCCCAAGAGGTGACTCCTCCTGCTGGGGTGACTGTGTTAAGGGATCTGTGAGAATGTTATTCTGACACCCTGGGTCACTGTAAATTAAGAACAACGACTAGAGACTTTTCATGCATTTTGGGGGATCTCTACACGACTCTGTGAATGCCGACAGATGCTTCAGAGGCTTCTGTCTTTGTTTCTTCAGCCATGAGGAGTTCAGGGAGGTTAGACAGATGCTCCTTGAGCAACTGCCATACCTACATGCAGAGCTAAGCATGAACTGGAGCAGAAGGGACCCAGCTGCAAACAAGGTGGACACAGGCTCATGCTGCCTCTGGTCATTCTGCTAACTTAGGTAAAGAGGTCTTGTTATAGCTGGAAGAACTCCAGAGGTTCCCAGGGCCCGAGAGCCAAGATGGCCGGAATCTGGGACCATAGACAAAACAGAGGCCTGAAAGAGGAACAATCCCAACTTCTCTCTGTTGCTGGTCTCACCCTCACCAGGGTGACACACAACCCACGTCTGCTGGAAGAAGGCTGAGAACTCTCATATTAGGATGCGGTGTGGAGCAGTTTAGGACTCTAGAGAAGACCCAGAGCCACATCAGCTGTGGAGAATCAAACTTCACGTTTGTCTCCTTCTACTATGTGGTTCCCGAGGAGCAAACTCAGACCATCAGATTTGGCATCTGCTTGGCAGATGGCCCTTTCTTTCCTTGATATTTTCTGGTGCCTGCTCTTCCAGAGTGCTGGGATTAAAGCCAAGTGCAACTACACCCGGAAAAAGACATTAAAAATGTGTGTCGTAGGACTGTGTGTGGGCGTGGATAAGTGTGCAGGTGTGCGCATGTGTATGTATGTGTACACAAATATGGAGGTCAGAGAACAACTCTGTGGAGTCTGTTTTCTCTTTAGGTCATTACAAGGTTTCTGGAGATGGATCCCTGGCAGTCATAGCTTTGAGGTAAATGTCTTTACCTCACCAGCCCTTTAAAAACATTTTAAACATGAAAGAATTTCAGGAAAAGAATAAGACATGTGCCAGAATCACATGCCACCCGATAAGGGGTGAGAGGTCAAGAGGGAGAAAGTCCCCTCTCAAAGGAAAATCACACTTTATTGTATTTAAAATAGGTATGAATGGGATTTTGGTGTGTTTTGAGGGTATTGCCTTCAAAGACTCATTAAGAAATTTAAATGCTGGGTGAGACTAGAGGACTAGCTCAGAGGTTAAGAGCACTTACAGATACAGGTTCAGTTCCCAGTACACCCATGACTGCTCTCAACTGTCCGTAACTCCAGTTCCAAGGGATTTTCTCTTCTCCTTTCTTTTCTGACCTCTGAGGACACCAGGCGTGCGTGTAGTGCGCATACATGCAGGCGAAACATTAATATACCGAAAAAATAAATAAACAAGTCATTTTTTAACTAAAGGGTGTTGTGGCACATGACTTTACTCCTAGACCTCAGGAGGCAGAGGCAGGTGGATCTCTGTGAGTTCAACAGCCTGGGCTACAGAGTGAGTTCCAGGATAGCCAGGGCTACACAGAGAAACCCTGTCTTGGAAAACAGACAAACAAAAATTTAAATGAGACTGCAATGATGTTTCTGAGGGACACTAGACAAGGAAATCCTAGATCGCAGGTTTAGGAAACCATTGTTGTAAACGGCAGGCAATGAATAGTCTTGTGTGTTTGAGTCCTAGAACATATCAGGTAGTTATACACAAGGACATATTTAGCTCAGGCCTTGAGGATGTTCACTGCTATTTTAACTTATTGATTGATTGATTGATTGATCGATCGATCGATCGGAGGCAGAGTCTCCCTGTGTAGCCCTGGCTGACTTAGACCTTGTTATGTAAACCAAACTGTCTTTAAACTCACAGAGATCTGCCAACTTCTGTATCCCAGCTATTGGGATTAAAACTATATACCGCCACAGCTGGTTATTTTAACATTTTTACTTGAAAATATTTTATGTAAAGGAATATTGTCTCTGTATAAGTTATCTTTCAAAAAAAACAAACAAATGTTAACTGTGTTGGAATTCTCCAGCCTCCTTTTCTTTCCCAAGTCCCCATGATTTCCCTGACTTTCTACTCTTTCTCAGAAAGGGAAATACAGGGTGCTGGAGCAAACACGGCCACAGGCCAGACAGGAGGCACTTGGCCTGGTCTGCTATGTGTGCCAGCTCTCAGAATCCAGAGGGCCTGATCACTGACATCTATATGTCATGATCCAGGGTACCACTCTCTGTGTTGAGCTGGGGCTAGGCTCTCAGGTGGCCAGGGCTGATCTTGTCACTGACAGGGAACAAACGGCAGAATACGCACACTGGCGGATGATGGGGGGGTGGGAACGACACAGGCTTCGTAGATCCCAGAGGATCCATCTGACTTGGTGAAAAGGGAATATCCACTTGTGATTCTCAGTCTGAAGTTCCAAAATACCCAAAAAAGAAAGATATAGACTATGATGCTTCCTCGATGTTCTGGTGAAGACAAGACTCCTCTGTATGAAGGGAGTCCAGGATTCATGGATTGACATGTTTCTCCTACCCTCTTGACTGGGCTGCTTCCAAATTCGTTTCTAACTGGGTCGCTAGGAGAGGCAAAGTTAGGCTACTAGAGAGAAAGAGGGGATAGCCATCCTAGTCCAGGACCAGCTTTGAGAACTGGGAGGTGTCCTGGGAGACAACTCGATGCTTGCCCTTTTCCCTGATAGCTAATCTCAGTCCACATGGCGTTTGTGTCCACAGAGCAAACCCAAGGGCACCTTAAAGTCTGGGCAAGCTGCCCAGCTTTAACTAGGTAGGCCAAGAACAAGAAGCTGGCCCCCATACCTTCAGTCCTTCTGGGGAGGGATCTTGGTCTACTGTAAGGTTTCACTATATTGTGGTTTTCACATAGTCACCTGACTGTGTGCCCGACCAGAACCATAGCGACCATACAAAGCAGTAGCACCACTCCAAGCAGAGGTACCTGAGAGTAAGAGAGAAGTGAGCATCGAACCATCTGGGGCTCCCACTGTGATGACCTCATGGCAAGCATGAGAAGGAATTGTGGATGATAAGTGTCTGAAGTCGGAGGATGGTCTTGGCTTTGGCTGATCAAGAACCCTGGAACCTCGACAGCACTGTTGATAAACAATGATTCCAGCTTCCTATGGTGGCCACCATGAGAGTGTCAGCTTCAGCTTTTTGGGAGAATTTGGGGTACCCTCAGGGCCAAGATGCCTTCTGATGTGAACGTTTTGTGGCATCTGGAGGGGATTTCTCAAGTGAGGAAACAACAGAGAAACAGGTTCAAATAGTGAGTCAGGTGAACCGGCTGTGGGGTAACTAGGACGTGGGGTGTAAAGTATGGTAGAATCTTTCAGAGGCTTCCTAAGAGCCAACAGGAAGACTCTTATAGGGAATGAAAGTCCTGTCACACTCAATGCTAGCTGAGAGCTTCCCGCCTCCCCCAGAGAGCTGAGTCCCCAAGGCTGAAGAACACCAGCCTCCCAGGACTGCTGGACCCACTGCCTCGAGGCCCAGCCTGTCTTTCACTTTCCACGGGTGTCCCCATCTTGACTTCAACTGTGGATTAGTGGGTATTATATAGACAGTCTCTTGGCTGAGGCTGCTAGCCTTCCATGTCACCTGAATCCAGATGAGGACCAAGACTGACCTCTGACTGGCCTAGCTCCAGCACAGGAGCATGGACTAGGCCTCCCATGGTGTAGTGACCAAACCTGCCTGAGGAGCTACCGTCCCAGACAGCAAAGCCATGCTCCATGCTCAAGTCCTCGAGGCTTCAGAGAGGCCAGACAGGGCCCCTTCTTACATCTCAGAGGGTCCAGACACACTTGTTTAAGTTTCTACTGTGTGCATAGCATGTATCAGGCCTGTGGAAAACACAGAGCTGATGACATCATCATGGATGCTCACCTCTGCTCTGTTATCCTCCAACATATTATGTACATGTATATGCGTACATGTATGTGTGCATATATGAGCATGCATGTGTATTGTTTAGGGTGGTGGAAGGTGGGGGGAGTTGGAAAACAGGCTATTCCATATTTACAGAAGAGGCAGTAAACTATAAGTAAGGTTGGGTCATACTGCTCTCTGGTGGATGAGGTCCCTAACAGAAAGCATCAGTGTTCTGCAGAGCCTTCTCTTTTATTGACAGTCCATGTCCCAGGGGTCTTGGAAAGGGTCTACATATACCACAGAGGCTGCACTAGTAAGAAGGCCGTGTAGGAGGGTGTAAATCCGTGCAGGGAACTACAGATTGAAGCTGTGAAGGATGGTGTGTTGGACCTGAAAGTCTCAACTCTGGGACACACAGTGCACAGAGACACAGAGCAAGATTGATGCAACCAGTAAGAAGAATCTTTATTCCAACGCGTCCGTGTCACTTCACTCTCGCAGGAGGAAGGAGTCCGAATTTTTGAAGCACACTCCTTTTATACTTTAGCACAGGCAGACTTTAGCAACAGCAAAACTTGTCTAAACCTAATTGGACACTTTGCTTAGCCTTTGAACTTACTGGCCACACTCACTCAGGCAATTGTTTCTGGTGGGCTATGTTTAGCCAGGGCTGTGAAGGACACGGCTGCTTACTAATCAGTACATTCTGTGGGTTTTCTCTGAATTTTTTTTTTTTTTCTTAACTCTTTCCCTGCTATCAGGACGACTTGACCAGCAGGGTGGTTTTGTCTCTAATCTGCCCTTTCTGCTCTGTTCCCTTGGTTGTTATGGCGAGAGTTTGTCAGGGTGGTCTCACAGCTACAAGATGCAGCTTGCATGTGTAGGGACCTGGAGTTGCCTCTTTCATAAGACAGAGTCAGCTGGGTTGACTCTGAGGCATTGGAGAAATTGTTTACCTACTAAAAACTGCACACAGTATGGTACACAGAAGAAATACAACAACTTGTTCCTTCAAAGCGTGTAGTACAAAAGTAATATGCAATCAGGCAAGTGTCTGGCTTGGGCTTGCGCAAGAAGGCGGTGGGCAGGCTGCTTGGCTGGAAGGTGGGTGCGGGTTTGACAGTGCCTCACCTTTTCCAGCAAGAATTACTGTGGTGGCTAATCTTGGTTGTCAACTTGACTACATCTGGAGTCAACTAAAACACAGCTGCTGGGCACTCCCGTGTGGGCTTTTCTTGACCTCAGATTATCTGAAGCAAGAAGAATCACCCTAAATGAGAGTGGCACCTTCTGGTGGCCAGATCACAGGAATGGAGGAAGGAAGCTTTGGTTTTTACCTGCTTGCCTTCACACTCACTGGAAAGTTCATCTACCCTGCTACTGCCGTTCCTCACCAACATTAGAACTTCTTCAGGATCTGAACACAGACTGAAGACAAGCAGCAATCCTCCATGCCTTCAGCACCAGACTGGGATTGTTGGTGGACTGAACGAACTCCCAGATTCTTGGTCCCTCCGGTATGAGACAACCATCGCAGGACTATACAGATCACATTCTCAAAGCTACGGTGCTCAGAATGAGGGTGGTCGAACAAGTGAATGAGGATAGGCAGGGTGGGTGTGAGAACAGCAGAGAGAGCCAGGCAGTTCTGAGAGGCAGGCAGTGAGCACTGAACAGAGGCCCCTCAGTGTACAGTAGAGAGATAGTTCACAGGTCACATGCCAATAGGACGAAATTGTAACATGACCCTGTTCCGGTACAAAGTACAACTCGGGCAGTTTGCTTGGTTTTCGGTAAAGCTTGGAGAAAAAAAGTGTGCAAGCAGCCAGTTCAGGGTGCCTGTCTCCTGGCTGCCATTTGCTCGTTGCCATACGTCAGCCAGCCCCCCACGCCTTACCATGTGAGGACAGGAGGAGGGGGTTCACAGGTGGCTGAGGGCCCTGCATAGGTTCAGGAATATGGGAAGGGGGGTGGGCAGGAGGATACTGGGCTACAAAGTTCTTCTCAGACTGGTGCTATTTTTGTGGGTGTCTGAAGCTGTTTTGGGAACTTCTGATCCCTTCTTTGCCCTTCCTCGATATAGTGTTCAGAAAGACAAAAAACAAACAAAATAACAAAAACAACAAAAGACGCCGAACAGAACAATTGTCTCCCTAGGACCATCCTAGGAATGAGCCATGCTGGCCTACGCTGTAACATCATCCTCTGGCCTGTTTCTCAGAACGCTCTGGGCCCTCCTTCTACTGGCTGCCTCCCTGGATGCCTATAATACTAGTAAGTCTGGGTTTTACTAGCCTCATGGTGGGTGGGTCAAACCAAGTGCGGGCCCAGGTGGTGATCTTGACTTCACAGACCTAATGTGGTGGAAACTGTTGAAGGAGCTTGAGTTGAGCCATGTACCTCTGAGAGTATCTGATGACGGAACAGTAATAGTGCCTGGGGTCAGTGTCAGGGCATTAGTAGGGGTATCAAAGACCTAGGCTGCAGCATAAAGAGTGTATTCTCTACACAGTCTGGGACAACTGCAGTTGCACTGAGCGTGAGATGTCTGTATACAGAGGCAACCGTATGGTGATGGCCTGTAACATCTCCAACACCTTCAAAGAAGTCACCATTAATTTGACTGCCTGTGGAAAGACTAGAACCATCTTCAATCAAATGCCTCCAGGAAACTACTCTAAGGAGTCATGGCAGCTTCAGATTCAAGGAGGCCAGGCCCAGCTGGTGATCACGAATGCTCAGGACATCCATGCGGGGGAGTACTCTTGGATGCTGCGTGGAAGACAGAGAAATTACACAGACTTCATCCTGAATGTTATTGGTAAGTTGTATGCTAGGGAGTGAGTGGGCGAGCGAGGGAAGGAGCAGAGAGGAACCTCTCACAGGTGAGTTCTGGACTCCATCTGCTTCCACATGCAAACAAAGACCCTGTGTGTCTAAACCTACTGGCCTCCCCACTCTTCCCTTCCCTTGTAGTCCCTCTAGGTTCCACTCCCTCTGGTCCCTCACACCAGTTCAATCCAACACAGTCATATGAGCCTGTAGGAGATGGAGTAACATCAGAGTTCCTTCTGGTCTAACCTGGGGGTACATCATAACTGCTGTCCCCAAACCTGATCAGTTGTCTCTGGTAGAACCCCAAGACCAGGAAGAAGTTAAGGCTGGAAATTGTTCATATTCTCCAATTTCTTTCACAGTTCCCCCTCTCAGGCCACATAGCCACTCTTCCTGGAGCCCCACCCACAGCTCCCCCAACCTCCTGTACAGCCCTTCCCCACTTCCATAGGAGTCCATGGTGGGAGCATCGAGGGGTGGGAGGGGTACTAGAGCAAACTCTATACAAGGTAATTCTCATTCACACCTCTGTTCCAGGTCTAGCAACCAAAAAGCAGGAACCAACGAGCTTGCAGGTCCACGATGAGTCCCCAACTACAGTGAGGACAGAAGTTATCTTTGTCATCATCACTATCATCATCATCATCACAGGAATCAGTGCATTTGCTTGGTACAAGCACCGCCATTCCCTGGAGCTCCACAAATACAAATTCCAAGCGACTGGTCCGAGTCATGGGTCTCCTGGTAGCCCCTACCTGACACTGCCCTAAAGTCTTCCAATTCCTGCCCCAAAAGATACTTAAGAGGCCTTACTTATTAGCTCCAAACAACAAGCTACAGAGAAACTCAGCTGGCTATGGCTCACAATCCAAGCCCTGACTTGGGACAAGCTCACAGGAACTCTCTGTCCCCAAGCCTTAATTTTGACCTTAGGACACCCAGAGGTCAGAATGGGGGTCTGAGTTGACTGAGCCCCTCCTGTACTCAAAACGTAGACTCTGTTGGGACTAAAGGGACATCAGAGCATTTCAGAGTATCCCAAGTGTGTGTGGTGTATCTGCTTTTTGTGTGAGCTGTCTGTGCTGTTGTATCTGTGCCTCGCACAGGCCCAAGCCAGGATCTCAGGCACCTTCTCCCTCTCCTCTTCCCTTCCTTCCACATTCTTTTTACTTTCTTCTTCCCTCTCTGACTCCCTCTTTCTCCAGATGCGGATGCTCTGACTGAGCCTTATGACTGGAACCTGAGGGGAACCCCCTGCAGAATAAATTCCTATTCTTGGAGGACCCAGAGCAAGGCCAACACTGTAGATTTGGAGCCTCTGGAGCCCCCATTACCCTGCAAACATTCATGGACCTATCACCACCCACCGGCTACAACAAAGGACCTTGTCTGTATTTGCTAGACATAGTAACCCGTGTCCCATATCTGGGGAGAAGCACCGGATCCGATCATGTCCTGTGCAGAGACAGGGACGTCTGCTCACCAGGGACAGACCTAAGTGGTGGCCTCTATCTGTCTCTCAGTAACACCCTTTCCCCCTGTGATCGCTAGTTGCTTACTCTGCTCCTCGACTTTTTTCCAAAATTCTAAGTAGCACGGTCCTTGGCTCTCAGGGTTTATCGCCGCTGCCTTTTAAAGGGGGGCTGAGCTCGTTCCTGCTAAACTCACTCCACTTCGCTATGGTCTCCGGTGCCAACAGGGGCTTATGGGAGATTCTGTACCAGCTTTGCTCCAGGCACATTCTAACGCACACCAATAGCTGGTTTCACGGGTCCACGGCGGTATGCGAGAATTAGAGGTCCAAAATGATGCATCACCGCACTTCTACCACAAGAGGGTGGTGTGGGCCTGTCTGCAGGGAAACCTCAGGGACAAGGAGCCCGTTGAGGGGGCAGAAGCTTGCTTGCTTTTCTAGTGGGCACTGCTTTTCTAGGGAGGGCAGCTGGGCCCTCAAACTCCCCGTGAACCTCTTTATAGACCCTCTCCCTGACTCCCTACTTACCTCCACCCTCACCTGCTGTTCCTCTTGGGCCCATTTATCTTCTTTATTGTAATATTATCTTGAGTAATTTTGTCTTATATACACTACAATTCACTCTTCAGTAAAATACTTCATGACGCAAATTGCTAAATAAACAGAGTAAATCAACGATTCTATAAAGCCATACATCTGCTAGGATATACACGAGTTATTGAGAAACATAAAAATCCACCAAACAGGGCTGAAGAGATGGGTCAGGGATTAAGGGTACTTGGTGCCCCTGCAGAGGACCTCAGTTTGGTTCCCACCATCAGATGGTGCTCACAACCACCTATAACTCCAGTTCCAGGGTGTGCAACACCTTTTCTGACCTCCACGGGCTCCTGCGTGCATGTGGTGCAAATTCATACAATCAAGTGTGCACACATAAAAGCCGGGCGGTGGTGGTGTATGCCTTTAATCCCAGCACTTGGGAGGCAGAGGCAGGCGGATTTCTGAGTTTGAGGCCAGCCTGGTCTACAAAGTGAGTTCCAGGATAGCCAGGGCTACACAGAGAAACCCTGTCTCGAAAAACCAAAAAAAAAAAAAAAAAAAAAAAGTGTGCACACATAAATTATATATATATATATATATATTTGTATTATATTATATTATATATGTGGTATATATACTGGTATATATATATATATATATCTCGGATGCTGCCCTGAATTGCCCAGGCACCCTCGATCCTTTCTGGGTCTTTCCCCTCCACTCCAGCCACAGGGCCCCATAAGGTTCTTATGTCATGCCCTTGTGATCTGCCCCTCCCTAATACTTTGATCCCTGTTTCTTGCTGGCTTTTGAACTTTCTCCAGCAGACCCTTCCTCCATGTGCCCTGTGTCCATGTGATCAGGTATCTCGGGTCCCCTTTTTGTAATGCTTCTTTGAGAGTACTCAGCTTATAATCCTGAATGGCTTGTGTAGAAATAATAATTTCCTCTTAAAGCCATATAATAATACCTCTTTGTTCTGCATAAAGCAGTCCAACAGCCCGATCATGTTGTAGAACTATTTCAACTAATGACTCTACCTGTTGATAAATCTGAGCCCACTTTCCTGGTATGCCAGTTGGCATTATGGGTAGCCATTTTGTCCTCTATGAGAGGAAGTTTTCTTTTGACTTGGCATTTCAGCCTTTTAGGGGGAAAGGGATGTTGTGTTCAATTTTCTAACTACTTCCAGCTGAAACTAGGCTGTCATTGTCAGGACCCAGAAAGGCTGAATGGCTAGTCAAAGGCTGGGCAATGGGCAACTCATTAGAAGCATGTGGCTAGCTGACTCAGCTGAAGAGACATGGAGCCATCACGTCAGCTGGACGGGTTCATATCAGTGTTCAGCAAGTCCAGGGCTCAGCAGTTTGCAGTTGCAGCTGATGCCTGAGTGGTGTCTGTCCGCCAAGTGGAAATCTGTGGAGACAAATATAGACAAGAACACAAGTTAAAAATTGGGAACTTAAAAGGAAAATCTTACATTTGGAACTTTCAAGCCCATAGTCCAAGTAGGTGGGGAAGGGATGGAGTCCCAGGACCTGGGAAAAGAGAAATCCCACTCTCAGGAACAGACCGGTGGGGAACTGTACATATCTGGAAACCATTGGCCTGACATGTATATGACAGGGGCAGTCAAGTCTTATGACTTCTTTGACCCCCTAAGATAACATGAATTTTTTAGTTTACAAAAGAGATTTTAAAAGTTTGGGGTTTTTTTGGTTTTTTGTTTTGTTTTGTTTTGTTTTGTTTTTCCGAGACAGGGTTTCTCTGTGTAGCCCTGGCTGTCCTGGAACACACTCTGTAGACCAGGCTGGCCTTGAACTCAGAACGCCTGCCTCTGCCTCCCAAATGCTAGGATTAAAGGCGTGCGCCACCACTGCCCGGCAAAAGTTTTAAATATATTAAAATTAATCTGCACTGAAGTTCACATTGTAAAACAGCTGAAATAGAATCTTAGTATAATATTAGCATAGAGGCAAGGGGGGAAAATCTAAAACATTTTTCATTATTTATATACCTGTAGTCAGGGCTGGAGATGGCTCAGCGGTTAAGAGCACTGGCTGCTCTTCCAGAGGTCCTGAGTTCAATTCCCAGCAACCACATGGTGGCTCACAACCATCTGTAATGGGATCTGGCGCCCTCTTCTGGTGTGTCTGAAGACAGCCACAGTGTACTCATATGCATAAAGTAAATAAATCTTATTTAAAATATATATATATACTTGTAGGCATAATTATTAATAATTCTTAAATTATTTTATACCATCAGAACTTGCATTTATACATCTTAAATCATTTACTGAGGCCCTGAGAACCTTTAAGCCTTTTTAAAAAAAAAAAACTAATTATTTACCAGAGACATGAGTAGTTATTATTGAGAACAGTCATTGCCAAGTAAATCTGTTTATCCTTTAATATGAAGCCTATTAGCAAGGCAAACCTGTCTGTCTGCCTTTTCTTAACAAGAGATCGAGTAGTTTAACTAACTAATGCACTGACTAATTAACAAGGCGGCTGCAGCCTTGGGGGAAAGCGCTGGTTGCCTGCTGTTGCCAAGCTGACAAAGCTACAGTTAGCCTAGCTAGTCGACACCATCAGAGATCTGAGAAGGATAAATTATAGCAGGAAGTATAATCCAAATGGCTTATGTCTCAATTAAAATGACAGAGACCAGTCCATTACCTAGACAGTCATCCCAGGCTCCTGTGGTTTCCATGGTGCTGGGGGCAGAGGTACCAGGGCAGCATCAGTCTTTTTCAGCCTGTAGGCTCAGATGATGAGCAGCTTTTCTGTGGAGAAGGAATATCAGGGGACTGACCTTTCCTTGTCTAAGCAAAGCAGAGCAATCAACTCTCCAGTGTCCTGCTTGTCCGCAGTTTGTGCTGGGTCCTGGCAGCAAGTGAGACATTGGGGACATCTTGCCCAGTGTTTAGTGTCACCACAATCCAGGTGGAGTCAGCATAATTGTTATGCCTCACTATCTTCTCAGAGACTTTGAGGTCACTGCTAGAAGCTGAGGGTCTCTGTCACAGTAAACATCTTAAACTCCGTATTCAGCAGGTCTCTGACAAGGACCATTAGCTAGTAAGTAACAAACTTTGTTTATATTTTTAGTTACTTGCTTCAGGCTACACCTTGAAAGCATGTACAGGAGGCTAAATAAAGTTTTTCCTGTAATTAGTTACAGTAGCAGTTGGCAGGGAAATAAGCACAGTTCTGAACCTATTACAGATTAGTCATCTTTAACAGTTTAATAAAAATAACAATTTCCAAATTGAAACTTTTTTTTTATTAATACGGTCCATAGGGAGATTAGCAACTTTGTTTTCCTGGTCCTTATATGGCAAACCATTAGAAAATATTAACAGTTTCTTGTTTGACTCAGTTTACCACAATAGCTATAGCTTAACAAAACCAAGGAGGTTAGATATATATTCTTAACTCAGTCTCCGTTAGCCTGAGCAGACCTGAGGTAAGGAGAGACCCTTCACCAGACTGTTTAGATTATTATCTTGCCAGTGTCTATGGCCCTAATTTTAGGCTTTTGTTTAATTATTTATCAAGATAAAAATATTAATAAAGATATAATAAAGTATATTATAAAATTAAAATGTCCTAAACTCTTACACGTTTAAAGATGTTCCTAAAAAATATCCAGTTTTTTTCTCACTTAAATTTTTTGTAAAATTCAAAAATTTTCTTCTTAAAGCAATTTAAAATCTGAGCTGGGTGGTAGTGGTGCAGGCCTTGAATCCCAGCACTTGGGAGACAGAGGCAGGCAGATCTCTGTGAGTTTGAGGCCAGCCTGATCTACAGAGGGAGTTCCAGGGCTACATTGTGAAATTTGTCACAAAGAAAAAAAAAAAGCTTAAAGTCCATCAACTGTGTGTTCCTGCAATATCAAGATGAAGTACCTTTTTTGTTTCAAAAGAGAAGACACAAGTCGCAACCACAATCTGTGAGGCAAAAAACAAGCTCCAAGAGTGCAAACAATTCAATATCTCTAAAACCAATACCACCCAGGTAACTCGTGTCAAAAGCTTGGCTGCCAGAAAGATATGCTTTTTGTATGAATGCATGGCAGAGCAGCTTTCATACCTCTGAAACAAACATTGTTTTTAAATCCTGTCTTTTATAAACCTTGTTTTTAAAACAAGACATAAATTATTTTATAAAGAGCCATCCCAATTCAAAAGTATCTTTGGAGACCTGTAGTCTTTTTGGTCAGTCCATACCACATAGTTGCCCTTAATCAAGACGACAGTAAAAGCCGGGCGGTGGTGGCGCACGCCTTTAATCCCTCCTCTGGGAGGCAGAGGCAGGTGGATTTCTGAGTTCGAGGCCAGCCTGGTCTACAGAGTGAGTTCCAGGACAGCCAGGGCTACACAGAGTTAACCCTGTCTCGAAAAACAAAACAAACCAAACAAACAAAGATGGCAGTGAAGCCATAGCAAAGATGGCTACTAGCCACATGGCTGCCTAAGAAGGCAGGACATCTTGCTTATAGGCCAAAATGGAATCACACCACATGGTTCCTTTAAAACTACCTGTGCATAGAGTTTCAATTACAAACCCCATGCTATGAGTTTTAAGCTAACATTTTGTTATGGATATTATAATTTCTTTTTTTTAGCCCTAGAAAATTTATGTAATAATTTTAGGCAATTAAATGAAACCAATAATCTCTTTAGCTGTTTTTCTTTCTTCTCTTTTCTTCCTGTCTCTTGACTCCAGGTATAGACTTTAAAAGCGTGTCTGAGTCTGGGAAAGGGAGGGCCACAGCCTAATTTTAGAAACAGTTTTCTAATAAATTAGAACAGCATAAAACAATGTTTTTGTTATCTATACACACGTGTTGTTTGAATCCCTTTTTACACTAGATCCAGTGTCCAGAAAGCCCAGAGATAAGTTCTGAGTTCCTGACCATCACTGGCTATGATAGTAACAGCTAAACTATGACCAAAAAAAAAAAAAAAAAAAAAAACACAGAACACAGTAAACCCACATGTGCCCTTCCCCCAGGCCTGAGAAGGCCTGCAAGTCTTTTACCACAATAGATCAAGCAATTGTAAGACCTAGGAGAGGCATTGCATTGCCAGCCTTGGCGCCTTGGAGCCTGCTACCTGAGCTAAGAAGAATGGACTGCCTGCTGAGCTAGCCTTGACACCTTCCAGACTGCTATCTCCTTGCCCAGCCCCTGGGCTGAACCGAGAAGAGAATCTGGGGGTGGGGCTTTCCCTTTATATGTGAAAGCCAATTATTAAATTTCAAGCCTTGAGCAGAGAACTTTGTCTTGGCTTCATCTCTTCTCGCCCTCCGTCCCCTTTCATTCCCAGCCCCCCTTTCAGGTGAACCCACTTGACTTGTGGCCGTAGGCGGCTACACCCACACAATCAGAAACAGACATGCAATGGACACACTCATACATTCAAAACAGACAAAACTTTCCTCACCTCTTCCAGTGTTGTAATTTCAAGGGGAAAGGGGAACCTTGGTAGCCACTGCTGCTGAACTCAATGCCCAGAGGGCTATAGTGCCTGCCTGCATCTTAGGGTCACCACAGTAAGTGGCTCCA
This sequence comes from Arvicanthis niloticus, assembly GCF_011762505.2. Classification (NCBI taxonomy): domain Eukaryota; kingdom Metazoa; phylum Chordata; class Mammalia; order Rodentia; family Muridae; genus Arvicanthis; species Arvicanthis niloticus. The sequence continues at coordinate 1,412,245 of NC_047663.1, forward strand.
CAGTTGTGCACAGACTTGCCATATCCCATGTACCCAAAGCTCCACAGTTTCAGGAGTGACCTCTGGAGAAACATATCAGTCTTTCCAGTCACCCCAACAGGTACATCCACAAGACAAGACGCCAAGTCAAAACAACAACAGAAAACACAAAACAAAGACATTTAACTATCAGAGTCCTCTGCTTCAAAAGTCCACCAGTTTGACCAAGAGAGATTCTCTTTGCACAACCCCTGGTCTTTCTGATGTCCCCATAGGCTTCTTCAAACTCTAGGTTTGTCTCCCAGTGTCTTGAGGCATCCTGGTTTTGTTGTGCAGTCTAGGTGTTGGAATCCTGCTGACAACACCGTGTGCTAGACCTCTCCAGTATGCTCAGGCATAGTGGCTCCCTGGTGTCACTAGAGTATGCGCCCTTCCCAGCCTTGAGCAATCTGAACAGACCTTGCTTGCCACACAGGACCTTAACACCTAGGTAAATCCAGCTGCTTTGTTCACACTTACAACTTCCTACAGGACTTTAACACCTAGGTGAGGTCAGCTGCTTTGTTCACACTTGCAACTTCCTGCAAGAACTTAGAAGAAGAGACTGCTTGCTGAGCCTGCTTTGCAACTGAAACAAACAACGGTTCAAGTGGACTTTTCCTATATATACAAGTACTGGATATTAAACTTTGAGCCTTGATCAGACAACTTTGTCTTGGCTCCATGTTTTTCTCACCCTTCCGTCTCTTTTTCATTTCCAGCCTCCTTTCAGGTGGACCCAGTTTGCCCGTGGCTGCTGGCAGCTACAAGAGTGCTCTAAGGTAAGGTCAGAAAACAAAACTGGTGACCCTGGCAGAACGCCCAATAAACCAGAATTAATCAGGGACGGTTCTTTTTGCCCCTAACGGGGTGCATAGAATTCATCAGGTCTTCTCTATTCCCAGATAGGGGTACCCCATAACCAGAATCCAGAAGACAGGCAGGAAAATCTCAAGAAACTAGCTAAAGCTAAGGCTTCTATGACTTAGCAAAAGGAGGCCTCCATTTTTTAAAAGCCTGCTGTCTCCTTTTTCAAGTATGGCTGTTCACTGCAGGGAGTCCCTGGAGCCAAAGTGAAGAGCCTAGCTCCAGACTTTGGGGTGGAATGGTTTTTTCTTATCTCCCTGGGGCCTCCAAATGTTAATTTTGAGATTGGCAAGAGAAAAACCAGTTCTACCATTTTGAGCCAAATTTGAAGCAAGCTTTAAGTACTGACCAGAAAAATAGACTCTGGTCAGGTTCCCCCAGGGTTTTCAGTGAGTGGCTATGAGATACATGTTGTAGGGACTTCTTCAGGATGAAACAATATGGCCACCATATTTCCTATATGGTTTTGTTATTTTCTAAGAACTACAACTCCCAGCATTCCAAGAAGTTACCTGGTCCTTAGGTATGGCTCTTACATAACAAGAGCTCTAAACCACCAAGCTATTATTTTATTTTATTTATTATTTTATACAAAATCAAACTAGGTAGCCCTGGCTAGCCTTGAGTTCACTGAATAGAACAGGCTACCTTCAGACTCGCAGACGTCCACCTGCCTCAGAATCCCAAGTGCTGATATTAAAAGTGTGTGTTACCATGCCTGGTTAAAGATGATATTTTTAATTATGTGTTTATGTGTGTTTGTGGGTTTGTGCATGCAAATGCAGTACCTGAAGAACCCAGAAGCGGGTGTCTGATTCCCCTGGAGCTAGAATTGCAAGCACTTGTGATCCATGATGTGGGAATTAAACTCTGAAAAAGCAGAAAAGCACTCTTAACTTGCTGAACTGTCTCTCTAGTCTCTCACTATCTTCTTAAGTAGTAATTTTCGTAAGCACCAAGGTTAGATGTCAAGGGTTAAGGGTCATTGGGAGTCAGCTCTAATTGTTCACATAAGGCATCACAAGTTTCTCAGGAAACACCAAGCAGCCATTGTCTGAGTAAGCAGAAAGTTAGAGTGAGCTTTTGCTTTTATTTTTGACCTCTTGGTTTCTACACTCGCGCGAGCGCGCGTGTGCACACACACACACACACACACACACACACACACACTTCAGATTCTATACCCTCAGGTCAAATCAGTGACAGAGATGAGGCTCTCTTATTCTGGACAGCTATGGAGTGGGGAGAGGCTTTGGAATACTCTGTTTGGTTTTGCTTATCTGAGATCGGGTTATAGAACCATAAAGCATAAAAGTTTGAGCTGAATTTTGAAGAGAAAAGGACTAGTTATCCAAAGAGGTTGAGGCTGGACAGCGATTCTGCATGATATCCCTGAGACAGTACTAGCTGGACCTTTAAGGTCTGTAATCTACAAGATGGCAATCGTACAGGAGGGTTAAGTATCCAAAAACCCAAAAGGAGAATTTTGCAGGTGATCGGACCATGGAGAATTAATAACCAGAAAAGCCAGAGCCAAGGCCTTTCCAGGGCACCATCTCTCAAAACTGCTCTCTTCTAAGTCAGGTGTCTGTTCTTTTATTCTTCTAGCTGCAGCTGGAATTGTCCCTGATGAATTAGCAAGACTCAGCTTTCCTCTCCTTGCGCCTGGCAAGAACCAGACATGGCAGTTTGGGGTCCACCTGGTCCTGAAGGTCCCAGGAGCTGTGCAGTATAGCTAATTCCATAGCCAAATTCACTGACAAGTTATGATAAACACGAGAAGCCAATCTAATTACACATTCCTGGGACCCATTCCTGCAGTAATTCTGAGCCACCCAAGAAGGATGTGCTGGCTGGTTTTATGTCAGTTTGATACCAATGAGTCATTTTAGAAAAAGAGGCCTTATTTGAGAAAATGACTCCAGAAGACTGGCCTGTGGAAAAGCCTCTGGCACATTTTCCTTATTGATAAGTGATGTCTGAGAACCCGATTCCCTGAGGGTGCTGCCACCTCTCGGCTAGTGGTCCTGGGCTGAAAAAAAAAAAAGCAAACAGGTGCTGAGAACCAAAACCAAGTTCTCTGCAAGAGCAGGAAACGCTATTACCACCCAGCCGTCTCTCCAGCCCAGGGCTAGTAATTTTATCAAGAGTAAAAGCTGTGGCATGAAAGAAATACCCAGAAATTAAGGCCACTTCAAGGAGAGGTTAAATTGGAGAGGTTTGGCATTGTGGTACTGAGACTGTTTAATTTTTTTTTCCAGTATAGGTTAAACTGTTGTGCCCAGATCTCAAAAACCCCAAAGAGACCATCAGGAACCATAACTCTGATGTAAACACACGAGAGACTTTATTTAAGCTCAAGACTGGGACACAAGCCTTTCTAATGTAACAGAATAGGAGAGCCCCGAGGTCTAGGGGAAGGGAGTCTATCGTGGCTTTATATGAGAGGGTAAAGGAACGCTGGCCTTTAAGCTCATTGGTTTACAGCACCTGGTTAAACCATAAAAAGAGGGCATACATCAGAAAGAAGCACCTTGACCTGGGAAAGACTTACACTTTCTTAGCCCACTCTGTTCTTATCAGCCTGCTGCAGCTGCTGTATCAATTTTGTAACTGCCAGGGACATTTCGTGATTTTTCTCAGGCCTCAAGGGTGGGGGCCATGTCTCTCTAAGGGCAAGTTAACTTAGAAAGCAGTCTTGAAAACAAAATGGAGTTTATTCTGCTATCTCAGTCCCTTCAGGACATGACCTAAGGAGAAGGTGTTACTGTAGATATGAGAGATATCTGGAAGGGCAAGAGGGGAGATGTCTGGGGGGGGGGTGAGGGGAGGAAAAGGAGAGAGGAGAGAGAGGGCAAACAGACAAAGATGTCTGGGAGTGGAGCTAAAATAAGACCAAGAGGCCTAGAAAGCGTGTAGTCAAAACGACTGGATTTTATTGAAAAAGAGAAGCTTGCGGAAGGGAAGCTCAAGGGCTGGAGAGGGTTAGGGTGGGAGTGGGGGGCGTGGTGAGAAGTGCTGAGGAGCCAGGAGTAACAGGTACTTTCTGAGAGCCGGGACAGCTTCCCCTTTGGTTTGTTAATAGGCAACTCAGTTAGCCATTTTGTCCCGGGTTTCTTTTGAGACGTCACCTTAGTTACTTTTATAATGCTGTGACAAGATACCATAACCAAGGAAACATAAAAGAAGGAGTTTAATTCGGCTTCTGGTTTCAGAGAGTTAGAGACCCTCTGGCATAGTAAAGGCAGAGGTGGCTGGGGCAGCAGATGAGACCTCCTGTCTTACAAGGGTGAAGCAAATAGCACACTGTGAATGGCTGCACTCTTGAAATCTCCACGCCGGCCTCTACTGACACTTCCCCGTCTCGGCCACACCTTCTAATATTTCCCAGTCTATCAATTAAGTATTCAAGTATTCAAATTTGAGCAAGGTCAAATCAATGACAGACATGAGACTCTTCTTCTGAACCAGCTGCAGAGCGTGGGAGCCCATTCTCATTCAAACCAACACAATTGGACTCACTGTTATTCGTTAAACAGAGTGGGAACTTGAAGGGCCTTTTGAGAGCCGATACAATCTTGCCAAGTTGACCAGCCAGGACAAGTTGTGTGCTGGCAAGCTAGAGTCTGATGGACTTATATGAGATTTTCATTAAGAGGGAATCTCAACTGAAAACACTGCCTCTAGCCGATTGGTCTGCAAGTCTTTGAGGGGGCGTGTTCTTGATTAATGGTTGATGTGAGAGGGCCTGTCCTGTCCGTCCCATAGTTAGTTACCTGGAAACAGCCAGGTGTGGCGACTCACTATAAAAGGGGCTGCTGCCCCCCTTCTCTTGTTCTCTTACACTCTTCCCCCCTCTGCCCCCTCTTCTCATTCCCTGCCCTCTCTTTCTCCACGTGCTCATGACTGCCCCTCCTCTCTCTCTCCCTCTCTCTCTCTCTCTCTCTCTGCCTTTCTCTGTCTCTACTCCCTCAACTCCCCTCCCCATGCCCTAAATAAACTAAGGAGGAAGGGATGCCCCAGCATGAGCCCACAGAGGCACCCCCCTTCTCCCACACCATACCGTGCCTCTACCAAACATATCCCTGACCATATAAAACACAACACATCCCGCTGTGGGTTGTGTGAAAAGCAAGCTGAGTGAGCTAAGGAGCAGGTCAGAAAGCAGCATTCCTCTGTGGGCTTGGCTTCAGTTCCTGTCTTGATTTTCTGCCTTGGCTTCCTTCAGTGATGGGCTGTGATCAGGAGCTGCAAGCCAAATAAACTCTTTCCTCCCGGGGTTGCTTTTGGTCATACTCTTTATAACAATAGAAAGCAGACCAGGGCAGTTAAGGACTAGCTTGAGTGTTGAATTTTTGTTTACTTAGAGTCTGTCAGACATGTGGAAAGCACATACCTATGAGACTTGTATGTTTATATGCTGCCTTGGAATTAGGGGTGTTTGGGAGACAGAGAGAGACAGATTCTTCTTGTCCTGTGTAATAGGATGGTGTCCCTGTACAATGGGAGTGCCCACAGGAATGGAATTTCCTCTCTGCTTGGTATCCTTAATGCAGGTGGCATCTGGATTAAAAGGCCAATATCAGACAAGACTTACAAGCAAAAAGGTGAAAAATTAAATTTGTATTTATATTTTGCTATGAAAATTTTGGAAAAACTCTAGTGAGAGAGAGGTTCCATTTGGGAGTGCACCGTTAGTCAGGTCCATATTCTGGCAAGGGAGGAAACCTCAATTGCAAAATGTTTCCATAAGATCAGGCCATATAGACAGGCCTGTAGGGCCTTTTCTTAATTAGTGATTGATGAGAATGGGCCCAGCTGCCGGGCGGTGGTGGCACACGCCTTTAATCCCAGCACTTGGGAGGCAGAGGCAGGCGGATTTCTGAGTTTGAGGCCAGCCTGGTCTACAGAGTGAGTTCCAGGACTGCCAGGGCTACACAGAGAAACCCTGTCTCGAAAAACCAGAGAGAGAGAGAGAGAGACAGAGAGACAGAGACAGAGACAGAGAGACAGAGAGAGCCAGAGAGAGAGAGAGAGCGCGAGAGAGAGAGACAGAGAGACAGAGCGAGAGAAGGGGCCCAGCCCATGGTGGGTGGAGCCATTCCTAGGCTGATAGCCCTGGGTTCTATAATAAAGCAGGCTGAGCAACCCAGTAAGCAGCACCCCTCCAAAGCGTTAGCTCCTGCCTCCAGGTTCCTGCCCTGCTTGAGTTCCAGCCCTGCCTTCCTTCAGTGATGAGCTAGGATGTAAAAGTGTAAGCTGAATTAACCCTTTCCTCCCCAACTTGCTTTCGGTTACAATGAATGTTTCATCACAGACATAGAAGTTCTAACAAGGACAGTCCCGTTTGAGTGGAGTAGCAGGTAAGCGGGCCAGCACAGTTGAGAGTAGAGGGTGGGGAACGCCAGGAAAGTCTTCTGCAGAGATTGAGTTGAATTGTGTCATTTGAGGAAACCATGGGCCTTCAGGAGAAGGTAGAGGGGTAGTGACTTAAAGGGGCTCGGAACAGAAATAACAGGATAACAAAAGTCTGGCTGGTTTAAAAACATACCAGAGGGATGGGGCAGGCAGTGGACTCCACTTGGTTTGGGCTTCCACACACCTCATTTCTAACTATGCACTGGGCATCCTGAAACCCTTGTCCTGATATATAATGCACATCTGCCCCTCTCTGAGCAGCGGATCTAGCAGCCTAGGGCTCCCGTCTGCACCAAGCTGTATTCGCACATCCACTGAGAACCACCACCAAGCTTAGGCTTCTCTACTCAGCTGTGCTACACTCACATCTAAACACAGGCCAGGAAGCCCAATCCCTCCCACTCCTCCTTCTGTGAGGGAACAGGGACAGTCAACAAACTCAGCTGTTACAATGAGGTGAACTCGTTAAGACTGTGGCAGTTTGTCTCAGGACAGTCCTGCATAGCAGTTCAACGAAGAATCCCTCACGGTGGGGAAGTTGAGGTGGGAGCAGTGGTCTCTTCATACTCGAAGGCAGGAAGCAGAAAATGATGGATCCCTGTGATCAATTTGCCTTTATCTTTTTTATTTCATTTTGTTCCAGTCCAGAATCTTCTGCTCAGGGAATGGTCCTGCCAAGAATTAAAATGGGAACTCCCATAGCAATTAACATACTCAAGATAATTCTTCATGACCAGATACCCACCTCCTAGGTCATTCTAGTTTCTTTCAAGTTGGCAGTTAGCACTCATAGTCCCAGGGAGCATCCGGTGATTCATCAAGGGAGCGTGCAGCAGCTGTATGCCACATAGAGGTGTGTGTCAGTTTCTAAAGAGAAGGTTTCTCTGTATAGCCCTAGCTGACCTGGAACTCACTCTGTAGACCAACCAGACTGACCTCAATTCAAAGATCAATCTACCTCTGTTTCCCAAGTGCTGAGATTAAAGGCTTGCACTGCTGATGCCTGGCTAGAGTCTTTTTCATAGCTTTTTTTTTTTTTTTTTTTCTGCTTCTATAACTTTGAAGAGGAGCCTCCTGAATCTTATAACTTTTTGGGCTTCCCGCTTAGCTTCCAGAGACTTATGAACCTCCCTCCCCCTTCAAGGAGGAAAAGTTTCATTTAGGTTCTGAGGAAATAGCTACACAACACTTTGGACATGTCTATGATTGAACCTGTGTGTGGCCATGCATTCACACGAACAGCAAAATTCAGAGAAAAAGGAGCCCACAGAGCAAAGCCACACATCAGAATGAAGCCACAGTAAACACGAGATAGACTCACCCAGAACTTCTGGAAAGTTAGCTGCTGCTAAAAAAAAAAAAAAATATGAAAGACCTCAGACCTCAGAAAGTACAACCCCTGAATTCATACCTCAAGGTTTTGCTTCTCACTTCACGTGACCTTCAGGGTCCACTGCCATTTATAAGTGGTGGTATACATCTTTAAATCCCAGCATTTGGAAGGCAGAGGCAGGAGATCTCTACAAGTTCAAGGAGCCTGATCTACATAGAGAGGAGTTCAATTCCAGCCAGGGTGATACAGTGAGACTGTGGAGAGAGAAACGAAGAAGGGAGGGAGGAAGGAGAGGGAGAGAGAACACACAACTGGGCATCACCCCTTCAGCTGAATCCCTCAGCTCAGAGCCTCTCCACTCCCTAATAGTCTGCAGTATCTGCAAGGGCCATGACACACCAGCTTTGCTTCAGGACCCTTTTTCTGACTCACAGTAATAAACTCTGGGGACCTAGCTGTCAGATTCCCAGGACACTTCAGTTTAGAAGTCCAAGATATGTCATCTGGTTCCCACCACATGGGGGCAGAGTTGGCCTGCCTTACAGGGAGACCTAGGAAACAAAGAGTTTCTGGAGATTGATCTCCCCAGGGAACTCTTTACAGATTCCCCACCCTCCCCCACCTCCATCTTTGCCCTCTGTTTCTCTTGGGCCATTTCTTGTCTTACTGTAAACCGAACTTGGATGATTCCACCCCCTACATATGCCATAACCCAGTCTTCAGATAAGCATCTGTGATCCTGATCTTTAAACAAGAAAAGTAAACCAATGAATACAAAGAATAAATATGATGGTTAGAAACAAACCCACTGCCGGGCGGTGGTGGCGCACGCCTTTAATCCCAGCACTTGGGAGGCAGAGGCAGGAGGATTTCTGAGTTCGAGGCCAGCCTGGTCTACAGAGTGAGTTCCAGGGAAACCCTGTCTTGAAAAACCAAAAAAAAGAAAAAAAAAAAAAAAGAAAAGAAAAGAAAAAAGAAAAAAGAAACAAACCCACAAAATACTCTCTGAGCCAGGCTAGTGACATATGCTTTTAGTTCCAGCACTTGGGAGGCAGAGGCAGGTGGCTCTCAGAGTTTGATGCTAGCCTGGTCTACACAGAGAAACCCTGTCTCACAAAACAACAACAAAACCAACTATTTAGCTGAGGCCTGAAGATGAAGCCCTGAACTAAAGACACTTGGTGAACTTGAGAGATGGCCCAGTGGTGAAGACCCTGCCCAGTGATAGTGACCTCCAGAGCTACAACCACAGGACATCTGAGGCTGTGGCTCGTCACCCAGGTGCACAGGAGTCTGTATCTCTTTAATCAAAATAAATTCCACTGGGGTTTGGATTATCACCTCCTCCTGGAGCCCTGGGTCACATTTAGGCATGGCCTGCAGGGCTGTATGTGTCTATAATCTCTGAAACTTGAGGCATGCTGCCTCAAACAGTCAAAAGTGTCCATGCATGAAGACCATATCAAGGTCAGCCCTGCGGAGGTGGCAGAGGTCCAGTCCATGTGCCCCTTGTATGGCCTCAGGAATCCTAGGAAGGAGACTACGTCAAGGTCTTTGAGTGTTATTACTTCCCTATAACTTCTGAATTTCCATGAACTTCTCCTTCAGGGGCTAGGTGACAATGTCCCTACTGACCACCTGACGCAGATCCCCCATATTTCTCTCCTATATTCTTCAGTTGCACGGGTCCATACCTGCTGTCCCTCTGTTGCACACCAGTGACCTGTCCCTCCCCAACCCTTTGTTCCTAAAATCTTCCAACTTTGACCTTCCTTTACCTGAGTCCCTCTCCCATACGCCACCCGTCCACACCATAACACTCCAAATCCACCTACATGGGGAACATCTTCCAGCCACTTAGAGTAGGGACCACACAGAGGAATTGTCTTTAGGTCCTTATGTGACAGTGTACACACACGGAAACTCACCCCTCAGTGTGACACACTGGCTCTGGTACCAGCAGTAAAACTCCATGGTTGGCAAGAGTCCTAGCTCTTCCCTGACCTGGGAGCCGGACACAAAGCCCTTAGTTTTGTCCCAGAAGGTAAGTTGCTGTTGAAAGGGCTCCTAGCTGCCCTTTGGCCTAGCAGATCTGACTCACTCCTACTCCTAGGGAAGGATCTATCACTCAGGTCTCCAAGGCAACCATAGCCGAAGCTACCAGGTCTGCTGTGTCAGGCTGGTGCTGAAACCCGAGTGAGTCAACAGGTGAGACCAAAAACCAGAGGAGACGTCAATTCCTTCCTGCCCTTCAACTCTCTAAGTCCCCCTAATTGTCCTTCCAGGTCACAGGACTAGCCCTTGGTGGACCAGCCAGCCAGGGAGGACAGTTGGGGTCAGGTGTTGGTATGATTAGAGTGGCTTCCTCCACCTGGCTTGCTGTGCTCCCTGCACACCAAGCTCCACCTTCACCTCCAGGAAGCCCTCCCTTTGAGCTTCTCCACCAATCACGTTGGGCTGCCACGCCCCCGTTTGTTTCTCTCAGGGTTTTTGGTGTGATCTTTCACAGTGCTCAGTAATGTGTTGCAGACAGCTGATTTGGCTCTGATCGGCTGGATTTGGGCATCATGACTCAGCAGGCACTGCTGGCTTTGCTACTTACACTGGCCAGAATCCTGCCTGGTCCTCTGGATGCCCAAGGTAAGCATCCTGGTGGCAGGGCTCCTGGGAAGGGTTGTCCCTAACTTGACTTCTTAATCCTGGAGAAGTCCCAGCTCAAGAGGCTTGAAAGCTTTTTTTTACAGGATTAACACTTACCCTTGGTGCTTGTGAGAACCTTGTTCTTCAGTTCCCTTTCAGAGCAACTGTCTGTGGGAAGTCTTGGTAAGGTGCAAAAGATCTACAATAAGATTATAGGAGGCTCAGGCTCCCAGGCACAATTCTTGTGCAAAACCAGCATAGTGTTCAGTCTTTGAGAAGACTTTGAGGTTTGCACTCAGTCTTGCGTACAGGAAAATGGGTGGTGTGGTTGCTAGGCAGGGCAAACGGGCTTTGAATCTGAAAGAGTGGGTATCTCATGAACAAGCCAACATGCACCCCTTACGCAGAGCCACAGGCTTTAGATGCCTAGAAATGATGACGGAGGAGGTGATGAAGTAACCAGAATTGGAAAGAGAAGGCAAAGAGGAGATAGGCCAATGGTTGTTTGGGAGTGACTCGCTTTATAGCCAGGGTGGGGAGTAGTCAAAAGGAAGAAGTCTTTATGTTGGGATGCAACAAAGTTGCAGAGAGCCCTCCCTGAGGACAGAAAGCTGCTTTCAGCACTTGAGCATAGTCTCGTGGTGTCAGCACCTAGGGCTGTTTCAACATCCCCCACAGCATCTAAAGTGCCATGTTAGCCCAGGATTGACCATAGGCCTGGCCCCAAGTCCCTAGAGCATTCCTGCAGAGAGGGATGTGATTGAGGAGGCATCTCTCAGGGATACAAAATGGAAGTGTGAAGGCTGGAGGTGTAGAGAGTGTAGCTTCTGACCGGGTCCCTGTGCACAGCAAAGTGAGAGAGCATGTGTGTGCATGTGCTGTGGGAGATGCTTGGGAGTGTGCAAGGACGTATAGGAACGTAGGATATGTGGAGTCTCTGAGATATGTGCTAACCTGTCTGAGTCGCCAGCCATGTGCTGTGTGCCAGCCCATTGCTAATAGTGGCTGGTCCTTCACAGAGGTGCATCAATCTCCCCGGGTCGTGATCGCCTCCGAGGGGGACTCCATCAACATCACCTGCTCTACAAGAGGGGACCTGGATGGTATCTTAATGAAGCGGATCTGGCCTCAGGATTACGAAGTGATTTACTTTGAAGACGGGGAGGAACCCACAGTAGATAAGACCTTCTCAGACCGAATTGATTTCTCTGGTTCCCAGAAGAACCTGACCATCACCATGCGCCTCCTCCAGCTGTCAGACACTGGAGCCTATACCTGCGAGGCTGTCAGAAAAGTCAGTGCCCGTGGCTTGTTCACTACGGTTGTGGTGAGAGGTAAGGGATGTGCCCTTCTGACTGCTGACCAGGCCGGGAGCCTGCTGCCTGCTAGGGGCTTTCTTTGTACTTGCTGAAGATGTCTGCTCAGAGCCTATTTCTTCCTGGAAATCTCCTAATGGTACCCACAGCTGGCTTGAACCCTAAGGCCTCCAGTGGGGATTCCCCTCCACACCTGCTTGTACCCTCTCCTACCAATGGCTTTTTGTTCATTTTCTCAGAAAAGCTATCCCAAGAGGCATACAGATCCCCGGAACCCCTACAGATATCAGTTTCCCTCCCAGCTGTCATTGCTGTGGGCTTCTTCCTCATCGGGCTGCTCGTTGGGGTCTTGTGCAGCATGCTTCTGAAGACACAGGTCAGTGTGAGCCTATGGCTGCTATCAACAAGCTAACCCTTCTCACAGGCTTAAGGCAGAGATGGGTCAGAATACACATAATAAGATGCTGAAGATCAGAGAGCCATGTGGGTGAGGCACCTCTCAGGGACACAGGATGGGAGAGTGAAGCCTTGAAGAAGAGTGTGGGGCTTCTGACCAGGCCCCAAGATGAGATATGTGTGTGTGTGTGTGTGTGTGTGTCTCTCTGTGTGTGTGTGTGTGTGTGTGTGTGTGTGTGTGTGTGTGTGTGTGTGTATGTGTGTACTTTGCCCAGGTCACCATGCTGGCCACTGCCTTGGTGACAACAGGCTATCTTTTCAGATCAAGAAACTGTGTGCCTCAGGGAGTAAGGACTCTCCATGCGTAGTGTATGAAGACATGTCCTACAGCGTCCGTAAGACTCCATGCGTCCCCAACCAGTACCAGTGAGCCCCTCTGCCTGCAGTCCCCTGTCCTTGTTTCAGCAGAGCTCACAGCAGTCCTGCTGACCCACTCAGCCCAACTACCCCAGCACCCTTCCTGTGGCACTCAAATGCCCCCTTGGTACTTCTGGGTGGATGGGATTCCTCCTCTGTAAGCTTCCCCACAGGGCTCTGCAAACTGTCACCAACCCTAGCCAGGTACCCCTGACGTCGGGGAAAAAGCTTGAGAGGGGAAAAAGTGGTACCTGCCCTGGAGGAGCCTGGCCAGGAAAAATTAAATAAACAAATACCTACATAAAGCACTTGCTTTTGTTGTTTTGTCTTCCTCCTCTGACCATGGCTTCTTCTAGCCAGCTCCTCCTGAAGAGGGCAGGGATTCAGATTGTCAGACCTCCAGGGTTCTGTGCCCAGTGTCTGTGAGAGCAGAGGAAGGCAATGTGGGGGTAGGGGAGCTCTCCTGCCTCAGCACTCCAGACACCCCACACAGAGCAGCTCATCTGTGCAGGGAAAGAGCCAGCGGCAACAACCTCACCCATTCTAGACGGCCATGTTCCTAAGGGCCCAAACCTACTGGGTCCCTGTCTGTGCAGGCCTCTGTGAGAACAGCATAAAGTGGTAGCTCTCCCGGACACACCCTTGTCTCAGAAGCTCCTACTGGGGACTGAAGTTACCACAGCACTAACCCAGCACCTGGAGCCAGCCCAGCTCCCAGTGTTGTGCCTCGGGTTAGGAACCTTCACTTTCCTATCTGTGGGTAGGGAAACTAAAGTATGGGGACCCAGCTGATACATGGTGAGCTGTTCTGTCCCTATCTTCTTCATTGACTTCGGGGGTAGCTGAAGTACCAGGACAAGAACAAAGTCAATACGTTTGTGCTGGCCCCGCCTCTGCTTCAGACTCTCAGCTGCCACCACCTGTCTCCTGCCGTTCTGTTCCATCCCTGTTGCCAACAGAATAAGGTGGTACAAAGGACAGGGGACCAATAGCAGCAGTGCAGTGAGGAACTTAACATATAGCCCTGCTTTGTGTACCTGGGAAACAGGGTGTCAGAGAATCCTATGGAGAGGGGCATCCTTCGACCCAGACCACAGCTCCATTCAACTCTCCAGAGAGCCTCCCATGCTGCCAGCCCATCCCCAGTTCAGCCTTCCTTACCCAGGTTGACCTCTGCCCACCACCCAAGGCCCTCACACAGACCATGTGCACCATGACACTGATGTGTGGTCACTAAGATGACCATGACAACAAAGCCCGAAACAGCCTCGTAAGTCACTGGAAATGTGACCAGCCAAGCACCCAGCCTGACATGTTGATAGGTCCCTGGGCAGGGGCCATAGGGGTCTCCTAGAACCTATAGGGTTAAAAAAAAAACCCATGGGTTTAATAAGCTCCAGCAAGCCTTGTCCTTTGTCCCCTTTCATTTGCAGGCCCAAATCCCATCTGTCTGGGCCACTCCTGGGTCTATGTGGCCTCGTAGACAGCACCACCAGCCTCTCTTAGGAAATGTGTATTTTTAAACTTTGATGATACCTCTAAGACTGAGGTCTCCCTCTAAACCTAAACTCCGGCCCTCTGTCCTCCATCCAGGCCTGATCAAGCTGGCCCAGCTTCCCGGTCTGCTCCACCCCTGATATCTAAGTAGAGCCAAGTCACTCAGCACTGTTTGGCCCTCCTGGCAGACCTTCGTGGGCAGGGCGTTGCTCAGCTGGGGGTCATCCATAAAGATTCTTCCCTCAGCATGGGCTAAGATGGTTGCAGATCAAGAGGCTAACAGTGAGCCCTGTGACTAAGTTTGTGCCTGACCACCATTGCCAAGTCCGAGACAAAGTTAATGCTGTCAGCTGCATGCTTTAAAAAAAAAAAAAAAATCCCAAATAAAAATGAATGATGAGGAACTACAGACAACTGGGAAATCTGTTTAATAGACAGGTCAGGATCCAGGATATTTAATTTATAAGATGATGTATTCATAAACAGGAAGTCAGTATTTGAGGTAAAGAATCTACCAGAAACGAGCCAGCAGTACCCAACTGTCCCTTTTCCTTTATAATGGCTTGCAATGTCTGCTGTCACTTAATGTTCTCTCTCTCTCTCTCTCTCTCTCTCTCTCTCTCTCTCTCTCTCTCTCTCTCTCGGCAGCCTGGCTCCTCAGCATCTGGAGGCCACCAACCCTCTGCAGATCTGGGAGACACTGCCATGTCTGTATCTAGAAAATCTTGCCTCCCCCACCCTGCAACCATGAGCCCGGATGTCTCTAGTTGAGTCCTTTAGACTTAGCACCATCAGCCAGATCCAAACAGTGCCTGGGAAAGGCGAAAGAACACAGGCGTGGGAGTCCTTGGAAATAGTCAGAGCACAGCTGACATTCTGAGGCTCTCAAGCCCACTCGGTGCACATGGCTATTGCTGACAAGCACCCATCAGCCTCAAGGTGTGATATAGACAAAATCTCCCCCCATACTACAAAGTGGTCATGTTGGCAGTTGTACCCTGTGTAGTAACAGAAGTTTTGTTCCAGCAAAGGACAAGCCCAGGAGGCTAATTTCTGTCCTGTCCAGAAGCGTCTATGTCTTAAGACTCAGCCAACAGCAGATCCAGGTATACAGCAGGTGCTACCAGGGCCTTCCAACTCCACAAAGAAGCCTTATTATTGGTTCTTGGATCTCATTCCCCAGCTGTGACTTAGGTAGATCGGTTCTACTTCTCAAGTGCTGGTTTGGGTAAGTGCAGGCTTAGTTGGGCACCAACTAAGCTGTTCTAGACCCTCAGCTCGCCTCACAGAGAAGTAACTCTACTTGGTTTCCCTTCTCATGAAAGAAGGAACTTTCTGAAAGATAAGCGGGCAGCCCACAAGCCCTTGTCATCTCAGAAACATTGCTTGCTAAAGCCCACCCAGCAATGACACACCATGTGTCCGCAGAGCCAAATCCCCAGCGTCCTCATCTCTCGTCCTAACATCTCAAAGTTATGCTTTCATCTCTCTGGCCTGTGTTCCTCATGGTCCTTCCCATGATCCTTCCATGTTCCAGGCTGAGTTCCCATAGTTCTCTTTGCCCTCATTCAGGCCCTGACATGTGTTACACGGAAATGAGTCCTACTATGTCCCCCTCCCCACCCAGGCTCAGTACCCAGCCTCTTACTGAGAACCACTATGTGCTATGCATGTTAGGTAATGTTCTGGTTTATTCCTCTACTGGCAAAAGAATGGGCTTAGTCTGAGACCTGGTCCCCTGCTGTGCTAATTTCTGTGCTTCCCACCTTCCTGCAGGAAGTGAAGACATCTATGGTTTGGGACTCAGTCAAGGACAGAGCAGAGTGTACAGCAGTGCCACCAGGCACTTGCTGACTTCTGATGCCAGATCTTGACTACTGAAGAGATAAGCCTTATGTTTGGCTCTTGGGTCTTTGTGGAGGCATCTGTGACAAAGCAGTAGTTGGATGCCATGAAGATTAACCAAGAGGTGGCATTTGATACCTCCACATCACAAATACTCTCTCAGACACTCAGGCTTGGACACTTGGACAGACAGGAGAAGTAGACCACAAGGGAAAACCACCTTAGGAGAAGCCCCACCCATAAGGGAAACCTCCCCTCCACCCCCACCCCACACACAGCTGGAGCTTTGAGAATTTCACGAGGTTAGCCTCAACCTAAGGTTTCCCAGTACAGAGGGGAGCCACGGAACCACAACCCCCTGCCTCTTCCTCCTTTACGCCAAGCCTGAAGGTATCAATAAATCTGTTTTGTTAATATTATACTATGTCGCAGGCACCTGGCCAAGAGGCAGCAGCCTGTGGAGACTATGGGAAAAGAAAGGTCTGCAGCAAGCAGAGAGCTCCTGAGGGACAAGACATCATCCCAAAGGCAGCTTAGGGTACCAGGTGAGGGGGAAGGGAGAGCCTGAGAGAACCACAGACCCCTGAGGACCCACATGGTGCCAGGCTCCTCATGTATGCAGACAAGAGTAATTAAATACAAGTCAAGAACTTGATTCCTGGACTGTCACTCAACAAAAGTGCGTAAGAACAAAGTAGATACTCAGGCCTTTAAAAGCTCTTAAAACACACCATCCAAAGTCAACCTTGCAGTCACTATTGGAGGCACTGTTCCACTTGTACTAGGCTCAAGTGCAAGTCATCACAAAAGACATAAGACATCAGAGCCTGGGTCTGTAGAGGTCAAGAACACTAGCTGATCTTCCAGGGTTCAATTCCTAGCATGTGCATGAAGACTCACAACTATCTGTAACTCCAGTTCTAAGGGGCCTAATGTCTTCTGGCTTCTCAAGGTATTGCACACCCATGGTACACAGACATACATTTAGACAAACATTCATATGCATAAAATAATTCACTTGCAAAGCAAGTGAATAAAGTCAGTGGAGGCATGGTGGCACACACACCTTTAATCCCAGCACTTGGGGAGCAGAGGCAGGTGAATCTCTGTGAGTTTGAGGCCACCCTAGTCTACAAAAAAAAAAAAAAAACCCAGGACAGCCAGGACTGGTTACACTGAGAAACCCTGTCTCAAAAAAGCAACGCAAAAACACAACAACAAAGAGAAAAAAAAAAGTCAAGGTTAAGAACATGAATTGTTTTGCAGAATATTTACGTGTTGTGATGAATCCTTGAGTTGGAGCCTCAGAATCCCCCAAATTCATGGTGATACACACCTATAGTCCCTGCGCTCTGAAAGCAGGAGTAGGTAGATCAGGAGTTCAAGGCCAGCCTGGGATACACAATACCCTTTGTCAAAACACAATAAAATAGAGATAAGAGATCAGCTTGCATTTGCTTCAAAAGAATAAAAGACTAAAGAAAACAAAAGTAGAATCTATCTATCTAACAAGGTAGAACTGAAATTCTACATTGTAACAGCACAACAGGGTGGGAGGGAAGGCAGAGAGCAAGGGAGGTGAGGCTTTGTCCAGACAGTTCTCACTTCAGAAAGATAAAGAAAGGTTAAGAAAATCACACTGTGAAGAATTAAGCATGAGGCTTGCAGGTGATGACCGTAAAATCAGAACATACCTATGTCTTTTTTTAAAAAAGACCAGCAAAAAAAAAAAAAAATCTCTTAAAGAATCAACAATACATTATCTACAGGACAAAATACAACAGAGCAAGATACAATCCGTGTAAGACTAGCAGAGTTGATACTGTGAAGATGGTTACACTTTCAAAGGTAACCTATTGATTTGATTCACACTCTCGTGGGCTAGAGATGACTTGGCAGATAGGAGTGTTTCCTGCTTGTCCAGAGAACCTGAGTTTAATTCCCAGAACCTCCACCAGGTGACTTACAATCCAGATCTCTCTGGGCTCTGTACCTGCACACAGGAGGCACACAGCCAAACAGGTGCACTTGCATATACATAAGTGTTTTATTTTTTTTATTTCAATCCACTGTCCATCAAAATTTCACAGATATTCTTTACATAGATAGAAAAAATACTAAAATTTGTGTGGTAACACAAAAGACCATAGATAACCAAGGCAATCTACATAAAGAACATAGGCAAAATATTCCAACCTGACCTCAAATTATACTACAAAACCACATTGACAAAAACATGGTACTGACATAAAAATAGGCGTGTAGATCAGAATAGAAAATCTAAAAATAAATCCACTCAACAAAATTTTTGACAAAAGTGTCAAGATCATACCCTGGAAAGAGCGTGCTAGTCGATAAATGGTGTTGGCAAAACAGGGTGTCCACTGGCAGAAGAATGAAATTAAAGCCATATTTTTTGCCCTGATTTTTAAAAAATCAATCCAAAGTGGATCAAAGACCTAACTTAAAATCTTAAACATTTAAAACACAAAAAGAAAATCCAGAGGAAATGCTTCAGGATTGATATGGGCAAGAGTTTTTTTCTTTGTTTGTTTTTGAGGCAAGGACTCACTTCATAGTCCAGGCTGGCCTGGAACTTTCAATGTAGACTAGGCTGGCTTCCAGCTCAACAGAGATCCACTTGCTTCAACTTTCTAAGCATTGGGATAACAATGTGCACCACTGAGCCCGGCTTAAGGCCAGAATTTCTAAACAGAACTCTAGTAGCACAGAAAACAGCCTCAGTGAAATTACATGAAATTCAAAAGCTTCTGCATAGTAAAAAAAAAAAAATCAACAGAATAAACAGCCTATAAAATGGGAGAATTATTGCCAGCTGTGTTTCAGACAAGGGGTTAATATCTAAACTATGATAGGAAGTGCAAACGTTAAACACAAAAAAACCAAACCAAAACAACAACAAAAACGAAACTGCCAATCAGTAAACAGGTTAATGAGCTGAACCAGAAGTCCTCAAAAGGAAATACAAAGGACCAGCAGATGCCTAAGTCTCAGCATCCTTGGCCGTCAGGGGAATTTGTACTGAAACTACTTTGAGATCCTATCTCATCCCAATCTAAACGGCTATCATCAAGAAAATAAAAGTCATCTCAGTGGTAGAGTGCTTCCAGTATTGAAGAGTGAAGTACTGTCAATAACAACAACAGGAGAAGAGAAGAGAGGAGGAGGAAGAGGAAGAAGGGAGAGAGAAGAAGGAGAAGAAGGAAGTAGAGGAGAAGGAGGAAGAGGAGGGAGAAAGGAGAAAGAAGAGGAGGAAGAGAGGAGGAAGAAGAGGAGGAAGCAGCAGCAGCTGCCACCAGTAAATACTGGTAAGCCTATGGGGAAAGATATTCATTGTTGGATTGTTGGGAGTATGAACTAGTGGAACCACTGTGAGGGCTTCTCAAAAAAGAACCAAAAACTAAAAAGTGTTGGGGCTGGAGAGATGGTTCAGTGGTTTAGTGTGGGACAATGGACTATGCCAGGAAACTTGGTAAGGTAGAGCGGGTCTGAGACCTCGAGTATACACCTGAGACAGTAGATGCATCCCTGCTCCCTGCCAGATTCCTGGTGTGGACCACGTGCCCACGCTGGTCACATAACCCGAAACAGAGATCTGTGTGCTAATGAGGTACCTAGAGGCCCTGAGGGTTTATCCAATAAGCTTCCCTTCCCAGACATCCTTCCCACAAAAGGTATTTAATCTCTGGTTCACCCTGAGAAGATGGTATGGATGCATTTTCCACAATGAACAGTCAATAAACAGACTGCATAAACATGGACTGTCTCTTCCATCGAAACTGCCTACACTGCATTCTCACCCTGCCTGTGACCCCCCTCGACTCTGCTTCCCACTCCTCTCAACTCAGAGATGCCTGGATGTCCAGGAGTTTGAGATCCCCGGTTGTGGCCTTGTCACAGGCCAGTGGATCCCCAAAATGTCTCGACTTTTCTGTATGGCACCCCAGGGGAGTCAGGGAACCCCAGCTCAGCCCCCCCCCCACATCTTGGACTACACTTCCCTACCCCTGGAGCAGTGTCTCTGCCCTTCACTAAAGCCCAGCACCCAACAACAGCAGCGGGTAAGCCCAGTCAAGCTCCCCACTTCACCTCTGTGCCCAGCACCCCAGCGGCCAGGCAGAACTCAGACCCACAGTTTATTTTTAGAGCACTTGTTACTCTCTTGCAAAGGACCTTTGATTCCCAGCTCCCACATAGGTGCTCACAGCCACCTGTAACCCCAATTCCAGATCAGATACTCTCCTCTGACCTCTGCTGATGGCACTCACATGGTACTCACATACATGCAGGCAAAACTCTCATATGTGTAAAATAAATCTAAAAATATTTTTTTATCCTAAAACTAGAAGAGAGGTATGACCTGCAGCATCACACCTGGGCAGATACCAAAAGGTATTCTACTACAAAGATACTGGCCCATCCATGTTTACGGCTGTGCTTTTCACTATAGCAAGGAAATGAAACCAACCTACATGTCCATCAACAAATGAACAGATGTCAAAAAGGCAGGACAGGACATAGTGGAATTCCATTCTGCCATAAAGAAAAGCAAAGTTATAAAATGTGCAGGAAAATGGAAAATACTGTCTCAAGTGATGAGACCCAGACTCAGAATGCCACGTGTTCGTCCTCACACGCAAACCTCAGCTTCTAATGGCTATGTCTGCATATTTGTGTGGGTAGAGACTACGACACTAGAAAGAGTCCAGTAGAGAGAAGTCAGAGGCTTGAAAGGAGAGGATTGGCTTAATAAGATAAGTAAAATCAGAGAGTGCAAGGGTGAATACTGGGGGCGGAAGGATACAGTGAGAGTCAGGCCAGGGCGGGGATGGTAGGAAACATGGGAGAATCGACCAAAAGTAAGCCGAGTGTGGAAATGCCACATGGAAACATGTTACTTTGTATATGGTTAAAAAAATAGCTGGGCAGTGGTGGCGCACACCTTTAATCCCAGCGCTTGGGAGGCAGAGGCAGGCAGATTTCTGAGTTTGAGGCCAGCCTGGTCTACAGATGAGTTCCAGAACAGCCAGGACTACACAGAGAAACCCTGTCTCGAAAAACCAAAAAGTAAATAAGTAAACAAACAACTCAATGATATAAGCACTATGTAAACATATGATCTGGAAATGTAAAATCTGTGCAGCTGAGAACACTGTGACCACAGACAGAAACAGATGAATAAATCCATAGTTTCAAGCAGAGATTTCATAGGGCAGCATAGAGAAGGAAAGAGAGTCAAATCAGTATGTAGGTAGCCAAGGATGACCTAGAAGTCCTCAGTCTTCTGCATCAGCCTCCCAAGTGCTAGGATTAAAGTGTTTGCCACCATGCCTGGCTTTGGGGAGATTTTTAAGCTCCACTGCAGATCCAGTTCACAAGACCAGTCAAAGAGGGATTTCACACTCACACCAACACTACCACCCGATAGTGTGAAGCTGTATTTTAATCATAACTTGTGCCGAGCCCTGATCAGTGAGAGGCAGAATGAGGTCTACTCGCTCAGCATCCTTCTTGCAGCTCATGGACTTGCAGAGAGTGTCAGAGCTCTTTGCTGTAAGCAGACACAAAGGAAAGTGCACTTGAACTCAAACCAGCTAAGAGAAACTATCTCGGTTTTCTTACAAGGAAAAAAACAAGAAACCACAAAGCAGAAGAGTGGCCACGATAAGACAGGTGACAGCTCTGGTCCTAACATCTGAGGAGGACCTGAGGCCCGTACACTATCTTTGAAGTTCAGCCTGGCCTCTGTCTGGACCCAACCTCAGGCTCGTGTCAAAACCTAGACCCGCTCCACCCAGGAAGGACTTAAGCCTCCACCAGTCTTTCTCCCACCTGGGCTGTAGGTTCCCACCCAGCTCGGGACACAGGAGCCCAGAGTATGCTTCCTTTGGAGGGAGGCTGTTCCCCAGTTCCATCCTAGATTCTTCCTTCTGGTGCTCATGAAGCCCCTCTCTGTGTGAGAGCATCTCTTGTTCTCTTTACTGCCTGCCCAGCACTTTGTGGTCTTGAAACAGCTGCTGCTCCAGGTGGCCCAGAAAGTCAGAGTATCCGGGTATTTAAAAAGGAGAATAAACCATACCTGGTGGCACAGACCAGTCATTGCAGATATTCAGAAGGCTGAGGCAGGAGGATCAGAAGTTCAAAGCTAATTTGATCTACAGAGTAAGTGCAAGGATAGCCTGGAAACTTAGACTTGGGGCTGAGGTTATAGCTCGGTGGTAGAGCTTGCTTCGAATGAGTGAAGCTCTTGGTTCAACTCCCAGTACAATGACTGACTGAATGAATGAATGAATGAATGAATGAAATTCAACGGAAAATGTAGGGCTGGTGAGCTGGTTCAGTGGGTGAAAGCACTTACTACCAAGTCAGCCTGAAACCTAAATTCAATCCCCGGGCCCCGCATGGTGGAAGGAGAGAACAGACGTCATAAATTTTCTCCTGACTTCCACACATGCACTGTGATGCATACATGCATATACAAATGCACAAGCACACAGACTTTCATTTTCCATGATGCAGTTGGTATCGCATCTGTAACCACACTGCCTCCCAAATGCTGAGATTACAATCGTGCATCGCTAAAAGCTGCTGAAAATGATTCTTAATTACACTGCTAAAGACAGCCACATCTTACCACACTTGTATATCTTCACCAACTTGGCAAACGCCAAGGTCTACAAACCCGGCTCATTCTGCACTGCCCCTGGAGAGGTTTACCTTCAGGCTACCGGTAATAAGTAGAACACAAAGTTTCCTGGGTCCCTAGGCATGCAGTGACTCAGCTGGAGGAGCCCGAACATGCACAGACTGAGAAGTTGCACCAAGAAAATAAACACAAAAATCACACAGATATAAAACTATGTCATCTGGTGAGGTAGAACATACCTGCAATCCAATACTTGGGAGGTAGAAGCAGAGGGGTTAGGAGTTCAAGGCCATCTACAGCTATATAATGAATTTAAGACTAGCCTGGGTTACTTATTTAGAATCAAAAGAAAATGATAATGTGAATGTGTGTGTGTGTGTGCATACAGATTCGTGTGCCAGTCCATATGGGAACCAAAGGTCAACCTTGGGTGTCTCTCCTCAGGCATTGTCTCACTGGGTCTTTGAAGTAAGCTCTCTCACCAGCCAGAGGCTTACTTGTCCCGGACTGCTCTGCTGCTCTGGTCCACGGGTCAGGGTCTAGCAAGAGAGAGAGTGGGAAGAAGAGGAAGAGACTCGAAGAATGGAGACAAACCAGAGTGTATGACCGAGTCTTGTTTCTCGTTTATTGTCTCTTTTCTTGCAAGGAAATCTTGGGTATTTATAAGCACAAGCAGGGGACCACAGCTGAAGACTCTTTACCACGTGCACCATGCAGCTGGGGTCACTAAACAGCAAAACAAGATGTGTGGGATAAACAAGATGTTTATCAGAGTGTGCTCAGCTGTTGTAGGCTGTTGAAAAGCAAGTCTCTATCAGGGTATATGGCCTGAGATGGCTGCAAAGTTGATAGCCACTTTCTGTTAAAAGTTGGGTCCCAACACTTACTAGTTAGGCTAGGCTGGCTGCCCCTAGAACTCTAGATACCTGCTGTTTCTAACTTGCCACCATGCCTGGATTTTATTTATTTATTTTTGGTAGGGAGCAGGGGAGTTGAGTCAGAGTTTCTCTGTGTAGCCCTGGCTGTCCTGAAACTCAGTAGATCAGGCTGCCTTCAAACTCACAGAGCTCTGCCTGCTTCTGCCCCGCAAATGCTGGGATTAAAGATGCTTGCCACCACCACCACTGGGCTTCATACCTGGATTTTTATGTGGGTTCTGGGGACAAAACTCAGGTCCTCATGATTTCAAATCAAATACTTTGCCAACTGAAATATCTCTCCAGCCTGATTTTGTTGGTTGGTTGGCTGACTAGTCGGATGGTTTTTGAGAGAGGATTTCTCTGAGTAGCTCTGACTGTCTAGAAACTTGCTATGTAGATCAGGCTGGCCTTGGACTCACAGAGACCCATCTGTCTCTGCCGCCTGTGTACTGGGATAAAAGGCATGTGCCACCATGCCAGCCCCCTAGCTAAATTTTTTAAAGGTTTATTTTCTTAGTTTTAATGATTGCATATATGTGTGGGTAAATGCACACAAGGGCCCATGCTTGTAAAAGCCAGAGGCATCACATCTGGAGTTGCAGGAGGTTATGAGCTATCTGACCTATGTGCTGGGAATCAAGCTTGGGTTCTTTGCAAGAATAGAATTTGATCTTAACCATTGGGCAATCTTTCTATTTCAATATTTAAAAGAACCCCAAATTAATGTTATATATATATGCAACATATACAATTTAGGAGTTTGTACGTATTTCTCATAGTTCAAAGAAAAAATTGTAAGTTGTAACATTTCGGAGAAAAGAACAAGGAAGAATTTTAAATTTGCATGGATAATTTTGCATTCATGAGCTTTAAAAACTAAAATCTAGACTACAAAAAAATGAAAATAACATTGTTACTTCTGTACATCTCCATCTCCTTGGGAAAAAAATATATATGGTATCAAATTAATTGTAATGCAATCCATTTTTAACCTCAGCTATCTTTAAGAATAACTATTCTGAAAAAATAAAAGTATCTGGGGGAAATATCCAGGAACTAACAATATAACACCTCCCTTTCTCTGACATGTGCACCCACCTCACAGGTCTCTCTATGTATATCTAACTCTCTTGGAACTCTATGTAGAACAGGCCGGTTTTGAATTCACAGATCGATCCTCCAGCCTTTGCATCTTAAATGCTGGTTTTAGAGACGTGCACCACCTTGTCTGGTCACTCAGCTATTTTTTTTTAATTTATTTATTTTATTTTATTTATTTATTTTTTTTTGCTGGTGACTTCATACCCTCCTCTCTTCACACCCTTCTTTCTGCCTCTTCAGGTGACCACATGGGGTCCTTTTCTAGAGTAAAGATAGAAAGTCTCAATGCTGACTCAACAGGGATATGTCTGGGAGACCCAGATAAAGTGTGACGTACTTGAGATTTCCAGGCGTGGGCATTGCTCACGACGCACACGAGGAATTCTGGAAGATGTTTGTTGAGATTCTCAAAATAGTAAAAGAACAGTGTGGTCACAGATGTGATCAGCAGGTGCATCATGGGAAGTTAAAGTGTGCACTCGTGGCCACATGCGTGCCTGCATGAGTGACTTGTTGCACATAGCACACTCCCATTCCTGACCAGGAACCAGCATCAGGTCTTGATGCTCATCCACTGAGCATCAAGAATTTTAACACAGCCGGACAGTGGTGGTGCACACCTTTAATCCAACCGCTTGGGAGGCAGAGGCAGGTGAATTTCTGAGTTCAAGGCCAGCCTGGTCTACAGAATGAGTTCCAGGACAGCCAAGGCTATACAGAGAAACCCTGTCTCAAAAAAAAAGAAGAATTTTAACACATCTAACAAAAATCACAGTGATGACTGCCCACAGGGACTGTATTCTTTTTTTGAGTGATGTTTCTAACAAAGACGTTAAAATTAGGACTGGAGAGAAGGCTCAGTGGTTAAGAGAACTTGTTGCCCTTGCAAAGGACCTGGGTTCAATTCCCAGTTCTCATGCTTTTGTAACTCCGATCCCAGGAGACTCCTCTTCCCACCCCCCAGACACCAGGCACACACATGGCACATGAACACACAGGCAAAACACTTGTGCACATAGAATAAATACAATGTTTTGGTTAATGTTAAAACAGCAGAGAACTATGCTGAAGGTTGAAATGTCTGTGACCTCTGAGTCTAAGATGCTCTGTTCTCATCTATAAGCTGATACCTTTCTGATAACCTCACATTAAGATGATGAACCTGTTTGCTGTCAAAAGAGGTCTTGGGGTTCTTTCCCGCTGGACGTTCCTCACCTGTTTTTAATCTTAACACCCTCTCTCACCTGCATGATGCTCCTCACACACCACTGACGATCTCCCAAGTAACCTTTCCTAGATAAAGGTAAGTGTGAACGTCCTTAATCGTAAATCCTTTGTCTAGTGAAGCTTCAAACTCATACATATGGCCATTGAGAAAACACTGGAACATGACTCTTGAAACAAGACTCTCTTATTTATTTATTTATTTTACGTTTTTCTTTCTTTCTTTTTTATTTATTTATTTATTTATTTATTTATTTGGTTTTTCGAGACAGGGTTTCTCTGTGTAGCCCTCCTGGAACTCACTCTTTAGACCAGGCTGGCCTCAAACTCAGAAATCCGCTTGCCTCTGCCTCCCAAGTGCTGGGATTAAAGGTGTGGGCCACCACTGCCCAGCAACTTTCTTTTTTAAAGATTTGCTTCTATTTGGGGGCTAGAAAGATGGTTCTCTTCCAGAGAACCCAGGGTCAAGTCTTACCGCTCTCAAGGGCATCCCACCTTGCTCTGGCTCCCCCTCAGAGAGCTGCAACTCTTTGGCCTCTCTGGCTGGGCCAGAGCCCCACAGATCCCTGCACAGACCAGCAACTAGACTGACTTGCCAGCCAACCCTAGGCATCCTCCTGTCTCTGACTATCCAGAAATAAAACACTCAACTCTTCATGTTTATGCCACAGCAAACGCTTTACTGACTGGGCCATCTTCCAGCTACTTTTCTTTTTGTTTTTTGAGACAAGGACTCATATAACTCAGACTGGCCTTGAACTCCTAATCCTCCTGCCTCCACATCACAAATCCTGGGATTATAATCATATGTCACCACACCTGGCTTTAACTTTTTATTTCTATCCTGCAGGTGCCTATGCACCACTGGTGTCCCTGGAGCTCATGGAGACCAGAAGAGGGTGTCAAATCCCTGGGACTGGAGTTACAGATAGTTGTGAGCTGCCATGTGGGTGCTGAGACTCAAACCCGGATCCTTTGGAAGAGCAACCAGTGCTCTTAACAGCTGAGCCGTCTCTCTGCCCCTTATGTTTTGTTTTAGAGAGTCTTACTCGGTGGCCTAAGGTGGTCGAGAAATAACAATGTTGCCTAAACTTACCCAGAACTCACAGACATTCTCCTACTTTAGCCTACCAAGTGCTGGGATTAGTAAGTGCGCCCCCACATACTCAGCGGCCATATGTATTTTTTTTTCCTAGCAATTGATCATGCTTCCACCTGGTTTGCAGCCCCACACAGCCCCATCAATTGGCCAAAGGGGTTAGGGCCGTAACAAAGTCTATCTACTGTTCTGTTTGTTACTCACAGTAAGATGTAGCAAGAGCCCCTCCCCCACAGTTGTCGTTCCCCCACTGCCCACCCCCCCAGGATGCTGAGGCACCTAAACAGTAACCTGCCAGTGGGCGCCTGTCTGCTTGGGCTGTGGCTTTGCCTTATGGTGGTTGAGGCAGGAAGAACCTCCTGGGCCTGCAGAGGCCCACCAAGTTCTCAGGACCGCCCCCGCTGCACACCTCAACACCAGCAAGGGTCCTAGGCTTCTGTGCTGGATAGTTCACAGCCCTAAACCAGGTCACGGGTGGGTTCGTAAAACACTCTTGCTTTGGCAAGGAACCCTCATATGGACCTGAGAGTCAAGCTGGGGGCTCTGCACCAAGTGGGCACACCTGTGTGTCCAGTCCCTCTGCCCATGCCTGGCCCCTCCAATGAGATTTCACTGGGCCCATCAGCCATACACACTGCTGCTCACTTCACCACCACGGGAGCCATGGCCAATCTGAGGGACCTCACACAGTCCTTCACCTCCACCTCCGCCTCTTCAGTCTCATCTACAAGCCCAATGGACAACGCCTCACAGTACAGAATGGCCTCTTGAACCTTGGATAGTGGAGCAGGGGGGCTTAAAGGGTTTAAGGTGAGCATGGACACAGGAGAAACACTAGAAGGGAGGGAAGAAGAGGTGAGACAAAGCTGAGAGAGAAGGGGGAAGAACGCAGCCCTTGGGATCAGCAACCAGATACCCTCCCTCCCCCAACCCATTGGCTGGTAGGTGGAGGGAGGGAGCCCCAGGTCCTCAGTGCTCAGAAACAAGGGCTCAGAGCTCTGCAACCTCCAGGACAGCATGGGACGTCACACATTCACCGTCACAACCCTTTCCACAGCCTACTCTTCAGAACATGAGACCTTTACCCCACTCCCCAACTCTCGGTTCTTCTTGGCCCTTTCACACATCCATGGAGTTCAAGGACAGCCAATGGTGGCTTGACAACTTGTCTGGAGGCAGGACTCTTGTACCACAGTGGGCCTGAAGAACAGTACCCAGGAACTACTTATACCCACAGTTATGGACGGTGTCCCACAGGCCATGTGAAAATCCCTGCTTCCTCATATTCCTCCCCTACGTGTAGCTCTGAGGCTCAAGCTCTGCATGCCGCCACATTACTTAAAGTGTTTATGCCTCAGAAGAGCCATGAGTGGTGGGCAGCCGCTCTATCAGCAAAACCAGCTCGTTGAGTCTGAATACATGGCTCAGCAGTTAAGAGAATATACTGTTCTCAAAGTCCACCTGAGTTCAATCCCCAACACTCATTTGGGGCAGTTCACAACTGCCTGTGACT
The DNA here is from genome assembly GCF_011762505.2 of Arvicanthis niloticus. Lineage (NCBI taxonomy): Eukaryota > Metazoa > Chordata > Mammalia > Rodentia > Muridae > Arvicanthis > Arvicanthis niloticus. Next base: position 1,440,516 of record NC_047663.1, read on the forward strand.
CCTGATCTAGGGGTTCCCTGGTCTCCCCCTCCCCCAACAAGGGGACATACAGCAAGTTTCCCTACACTAAGCCTACATGCCTCAGACCCATGACCCACCCCCTTGTAGTTCCTGGGATCTGTGGCCTGCACCCTTTCTGTGTTTGCAGCTCTTCGGGGCCGTATGGAGGGTTCGTGAGTTAAGATTCAAGGCTCTCCATAGAAAACTGAGAAGAACACCAGGTGGGAAGACCACATCTTGGCTCTCGTAGGTCATTAGTGATGGGTTTGCTGCTCTGATAAGAGGCTGCTCACGGGGGCTGGCAAGATGGTTCATCAATTAAGAGCACTTTTAATCTTGCAGAGGACCTGGGTTCGATTCCGAACACCTATGTGGTGGTTCAGAGCTACTCATAACTCCAGTTCTGGGGAATCCAATACCTTCTCTCAACTTCCATAGGTACCAAGCATGCACATGAAGTGATACACCTACCGGCAAAACATTCACACATAAAATGAATAGATCTAATTTTAAAATTAGGGTGTGTGTGTGTGTGTGTGTGTAGAGGCTAGCTCACACTAGTGGCCACTCAGGTCCCAGGTCTCAAATTTCAGGTGGTCTGAGCCCCAAAAGGACCTGTCAGTGGGTCACAAGCTCTACAGGCTCACTATAGCACATTATAGGTCAGTCAGCCACTTTATCTCTGCCCCTATATGGAGCCTAGACTGCTGTGATGGTTAGGAAACCACTCCCAGAGGCTAGGGTGCCAGGCGAGCTCTGACTCCATGGAATGAACCTCATGAGAAACCAATCCAGACCTAAAACCTCAACTTCTCTCTAAAGCCAAATCCAGGGCATAGGACCCAGCACAGAACTCCAAGATCTACCCTCTCAGGCTGAGCTTCTGGTTCTTGAGGGTGGATCTTACCTCATCCTGACTCTTGGAGGATATGTGCGCTCTCTCTCTGGTAGCCCAGTCTATTATACCTCCCCTCCTGGCCTGGCACCTGTACCAGGAACTTGGGCTATCTGAAGTACCTCCCTACAGGACACTAAGTGCTACAAGACCCTTGCTCAGCTTGCTCACCTGTGCTGGTAGCCACACCACCATCACAAGCGTGGGACTTTCTGTTCTACTTGAGCTTTGGGCCCAGCCCCCCTACCTGCACCCTCCAGGCCCAGAGGCCACCTTGATCTCACTCTAGGAGTGACCTGAGGCAGGACTTCTTCGGGGACTCAAGCCCACAGAGGTGATTTTGCTGAGTGGGAAGTGGGTATTTCTCATCTTCTCCCTCCCCCAAATGTCACCAAACTCCCTTGGGAAGAAGGAAGCCAGTCAGTCCTAAGGTCACAGCAGGAAGAAATGACAACACACAGTGATTTATCCAGGCTGAGACAAGGCCACTGTAGTCCTTGGATACTCTGGGAAAGGCCAACAAAATGGAGTGTGCAAGGGGACCTGGGTCTCTTGCTTTGTTCCCTCTCTTGTCTGTGAAACTTTGCAGACCTACCTACCTCCCATGAAGAATTTGGTGTAGCCGCCTCCTGCCAGTCTGACCACACCTCACGTGACCGACCTAACAAGGCATGGGACTCAGTTTGCCACAGGTACCACATCCCCTAGCAGAGCCCTCGCCCCTGCACTCCAGGTATATGATAGCTCTACAATCTCAAGGTGAGCATCCCTCTTAAGAGCATTTGTGAGGAACCTCAGAAACGAGGTGCATCTTGCTCCCCTATGAGCCTGTGATAGCTCCCAAGTTAGAGTGCTCCCCTATGAGCCTGTGATAACTCCCAAGTTAGAGTACAAGGTCCTCCATAGACCACTGAGAAAAACACAAGAAAAAAAAAATGGGGTGGGAGAGCTACATCTTAGCTCTCATGAATCATTAGTGAGGGGATAGCTTCCTTGTGAGATGTTGACCCCCTACAAGGATCCCCCAGGCCCAGCACAGAGGTCTCAGATGCCCTGAGCCCATGAAGGACTGACCCTATCAGTGTGTTACAGGTCACAGGGGCAGCAAGTGACCAGGCCAAACTCACCAAGAGCCCAGTGGTTTCTAGTCTCAATTGTCAGGGCCCCGGTCCTGTCTTTGAGCCTGAATGATTAAGAGAAGCCCAGTCCCTTCAAGTCCTAAATTAGACAGCATTCAAGGGCCAGGGGGCCTACAAGTCTTAGGTACTTCGTCCTGTCACTTGGGTCATCTGTGAGAACAGAGAGAGGCCTAGCCTTTCACCATTAGTCCACAGGAATATTCCAAAAACCCAGGGCAGAGGCATCTCACTCTCTGTTCACCAATGTAATCAGCAGACCTGCAGGAAGGCCCTACCTCCTCCCACTGGCCACTCCCCTCCAATCTGCTGTACAAGTGATGTCCATGTAGAGTCAGCCAATATCTGTACCTACTCTGTGCCAGGTGGCTCTCAGGTAGAGAGCAAAGCAGAAAACACAATAGCAACTCCTGCCCATTCTGGGAGAGATCAAGCCAAAGGAACTCTTGGGTAATCCTCTTGATGTGATCTGAGAATCAGGGGCACCAAGGGGTGGCCATGGCAAGGCCCCTTCAAGGTCCTAGTGCAGTCTTCTAAGGGACCCATGAGGAAGCCCAGTCCCTGTTCGTCACTCTGGGCCAAGGCTAGCCACTACCTGTGCCATGGGGGTACATATTACATCCAGAGAAGGGGGCCCCAAATTCTCACTCAAGTGTGGGGAGCCATGGAAAGGTCAGAGCCATGGCTAGCACACCCTGAACTGACCTTTGCTCACACAACCCCTGCTCACCTTCCCCCTCACCTCGTTATTCTGTCCCCTCTCTCTATGCAGGGACCACAGACCTCAGATTCTCAGCCACAAACACTCAAAGGCCATCTTAGCCCTTCACACCTGGGAGAGGGGCCTCACAAGAGACCAGGCCAAGTCTGGGTAGGACCTCAAGTTTCTTCTTTCTGGCTCCAAATCTGCTGCCAAAACACAACCTACCACTTGTGAGGCATTAGAAGCTGGGAAAAGGGTGGGGCAAAGAAAAGTAGGGAACCCTGAAAGTTACCCCTGTTTCTGCATCTGCTACCACTGGCCCCTGAACCCCAGGGACACACTGACTATCCTCATCATGGTCCTGGTCACTGAGACTGAGTGGGTAGCCCTAGGACATGGTCCCAGTCAGGTCACCCCCCAAGACATTGAAAAGAATAGAAATAGAGCTGTCTCTCTCTTCCCACTCTCCAGGATGCCATTGTTTCCTGGGACAGCCCGCTCAACACCTCCTCGAGCTTCTCTCAGTGTCACTTCCGCTTCCAGGCCAGGTGTTCTTTTGCCTCTGGGCTTGTCTGTTTCAGCTGCCTTTGATATCCGAGCTTAAAAGCCTTCTTCCTCATAGGGAGCCTTGTTTTTCTATGTTTGACATGAGTCATGCTATCTTCCCTAAGCATCTGTAGATTTTTCTCATGATCCTCTCCTGTCCATTTTAGCTGCAGAAGTCTCCAACCCCTGCTCAGTACCCTGGTACCACCTATCTGAGCCTGAGGCTGAGCCTAGCTCTAGGAGACTGAGAAAGAGTATCTCACAGGGCAGTGTGGTTCACCACTCCCTGTGGAACCTCCATCATCCAAAATGGCCAGGTTTTTTTTTTCTCTCTCTCTTCTTCTCCCTCTCTCTCTTTCTCTCTCCTCTCTCTTCATCCCTCTCTCCATTTTTGATCTGGAATCCTCCAGATCTGCCCCCACCTGCCCTTATCCAGGGTCAGCTCTGCCTCTGAGGCCTTTGTTGTCCTTGGACAAATTCCTAGAAGGTTTCTCAACATGATCACTGAATGGTCCCACCACCCTGGGGACACTGGAACTATCCTGTCTCGATGCCAGGATAGCACTCTCTAGGAACCATCTAGAAACTTAGCCCTGAAGGCAGGGAAGGTCCTGGGAAGGACTGGCACTGAGGTTTGGGCAGGGACAGACTAGAGGACTCTAGCACAGAGTCTGAGTCCAAGGCTAGTTGCAGTCTAAGAAGGGCTGTCTGCCCTCTGGTGGCCAGACAGAGCAGAAGTGGGGACAGCATGATCAGATAGAACCACCCCTCTGTGGAGGGGCGGGGCTGAGTCTGTTCCCTGTGAGTTAATAGAAAGCGGAGCGACCCTACCCCCACCCCCAACACAATTCCCTTGGCGCACACCTCATTTTCCCCACTAGGAAAAAATGATCTGGAAAAAGAATGAAGCCTATCTGGATGAGTGTCACCTAGGCCCATTTGGACAACACAGATAAAGATGTCCCATGAAGGAAGGACACCCATCTATGCTTGTCTTCAGGCAGCATTGTCTCCAGGGACTCAGGAGGAGTCATTGTTTTAGAAGGGAAAGTGATAAAATAAACTTCAGAGAGGAGTGGGGTACCTTTGACAGGCCTGTGCCACGGGGTGCCCCTAGAAATTACACCATGCAACAGATCTTGTGTAAGATGTTTACTGGGGGAGGGGAGAGCAAAAGGCTGTTTCGAAGTGGGGACATGAGGGAGAAATCGAGGCAGACAGGCAAATAGGGAGACAGGGACACACACACACAGAGAGAGAGAGAGAGAGAGAGAGAGAGAGAGAGGAGAGAGATGGAGAGGGAGAGAGAGGAGAGAAGGCAAAGAAACATGAGAGAGAGGGAGGGAGAAAGAGAGAAGGCTGAAAAACATTAGAGAGAGAGGGAGGGAGAAAGAGAAAGAGAGAGAGAGGGAGAGAAAAGAGAGTGAAGAGAGAAGGCTGAGAAACAGAGAGAGGGAAGGAGAGACAGACAGACAGAGAGAGAGGGGGAGAGAGAGAGAGAGAGAGAGAGAGAGAGAGAGAGAGAGAGAGATATCTGGGGTGCCGGAGGCACTTTGATGCACCTGGTGCACTTGACAGCAGCAGGTCATGATGTAAGCAGTTGCTAGGTCCCTGAGAGCAAGCCAGAGAGATTGCATGATTACTAACAGAAAATGTGGCTGTGCCATCTGTCTCTGTCTGCTACCTGTATCTATAGTAAGCCTATGGGGATATCTGTATGTGTGTGTGTGTCTGTGTGTCTGTGTATCTCTGTATCTCCTGTATCTCTTTGTCTCTCTGTGTGCCTGTATCTCTGTCTCTGTATATGTGTGTCTGTCTCTCTGTCTCTCTGTGTGTTTGTGTCTGTATCTCTTTGTCTCTGTCTTTCCTTCCCCTTCTTTCTGTGTCTCTGTCTCAGTTTGTTTATCTCTCTGTCTCTCTGTGTGTATATCTCTCTGTCTGTATGTCTGTGTTTCTCTGTCTCTGTCTCTCTGTCTGTATCTCTGTGTCTCTATCTCTCTGTGTGTCTTTATCTCCGTCTCTTCATCTTTCTCTCTGTCTCTCTCTGTTTCTCTGTGTGTGTTTGTGTCTGTCTTAATTGTCTAGTCTAAAAGGCTGACTGAAATGTAGAGATTCCATCTCTTCACAGATATTTTTGCAGAAGTTTGAGCCCAATGCAGACCACACTCTAGCGCTGGGAGGGCCCTCAGCCATTGATGGAAGTGCGCTCTGAGGCGGGCCTGGAGGGCAGAGGCATTCTTTAGCCTCTGTGCTCCTGGACCACATATGGATGCTTCCTCCTCTCTGTCCAGGCCACGGGAAGCACAGGCCTCCAGCTTCTCCTGTCCATCTCCACAGCCCATCCTGACTGCCTGGTGACCCCAGCTCCTGTACCACACCGTAGGGAACATCCTCCAAGGCAGCCCTTAAGTGAATGTTTCATTTCTCACGAGCCTTAAAATGCCCCGAAGTAGCCAAACAGCCTGTTCACCATGCCCATTCCAGCTGATAAAAAACTGTTTCAAACAGCTCGGGCAGGACTTCTGCCATCTCAAACTTCCATGAACTATAGATAACCCTGTAGCACTTCCTACTAAGAAGACAGAGGTGGGTAGCCTTTCCCCCACTAGAGGGCCCAGAGTAAACAGTCCTGTGTTTACAGGAATATCTGTTGTGATGGTGCTGTGTTTGTTTAAACCGGTGGCTCTACTCATCTTGTGAGGGAGTGAGGCGACACCTTCTTGGTGTTGTAGCATTCGGCCCAATAAAGGTTTCTTTTGAGTCTTCTGCTAAACTTAATCTTCACCGTAGGTAGTGTGGGCTGAGCTGGTAACCCAAAGAAGAGGACAGTGTCAGTGCGTGCATGTGTGTGTGCGTGTGTGTGTGTGTGTGTGTGTGTGTGTGCGTGTGCGTGTGTGTGTGTGTGTGTGTGTGTGTGTGTGTGTGTGTGAAGTAATAGAGAGCGCAACTGAAGAACTCCAAAGAAATGCTGGGCAGAAACTCAGAAACTACAAAGTGCACAAGTAAAGAAAAAGTTAGATCCTGGTCACTGATCCTGGCTGGCACCCAGGGAAGGAAGCCTCTTCCGTGTGTTGGGGGTGCACAGAGTCTGGGACTAAGAATGGAAGAGACACTGGGAGACACCTGCAGCTGTGTCAGAGGAGTGGGCATGAGTGAGCATGCAACCCAAGAAGGTGAAACCTGGGTCTTACAGAGCCCACACTGGGCTGCAGTGGCCTGGGCCTTATGGGACCCACACTGGGCTGCAGTGGCCTGGGCCTTATGGGGCCTACATTGGGCTTTAGTGATCAGCAGAAAGAGCTGATGGTGGGCTGAGGACAAGCAGTCAGAGACTCCTGAGGCAACTGCTTTGGTTCTAACTTTGTCAAGCAGACTCGGGAACATTCAAAGAAAAGGTGCTCACACAAAGACGTTTGAGCCACCCTGTCTGACGGTCCTTTTCTCTACACTTCTGAGGTCTAACAGGTGTCAGGTACAAAGTCAAACTACCAAACCTCCAGTATCTTAGTTTATTTTTTAAAAATTAATACCGAAAAGGGTGCTTACAGTAAAGACTTACCATCAACATTAACAGTGCCTCAACAGAGTTTCACTTCTGCTCTGAGGAGAGATGGTGCTTTCTAATCTGCTTTTCTGACATTACAGCCTGAGGTACCACACCTACTTCAAAGAATCAGTGGTGATTTTTCCTCAGTGACAGTGAACCCAAGTACTCAGTCTCCAATCTACATTTCAATCCCTAGCCTCTCGTGTTAACTTTTCATTATAATTGCCCAGTGTTTCCCAGTTCACATTCTCGATGCCCATGACTTCCTGCCAGACACTGTCCTGGGTTTAAGTTAGGAAATCTTGAGACAAGATAACAAGCAGGAAGTTTAGACAATATGGGTGTTAAATACAAGAAGAGGAAGGTCATGGTTGCTATTTTACAAGGGAGATGATACATAATTACTTTTCATGTTAAATAGAAGGTCACAGTTGCTGCTTTATGAAAGGAGATGATACATAATTACTCTTCATGAGTGAGGTTTATTAGGAACCCAAGATGTGGCCTTAGAGTGGAGAACATTAGAAGAAATAATATATTAGAAACAGAATGATAAAGGCCTAAAGGAGAGAAGAGCCAGCCGTTTAAAATCTAGAGGGAAGATTCACTAAGAGTAAGAATAAGGGACTTGGTTAATTGGGTAAGAGCACTGGCTGCTCTTCCAGAGGACCCAGGTTCAATTCCCAGTATGCACATAGCAGTTCACAGCTGTCTGTAACTTCGGTCTCAGGAGCTCCCCCCTTCCGGCCTCCAAGGGCACTGCACTCACATGGTGCACAGACATACATACAGGCAAAATACCAAGCACATAAAATAAAAAATAAAGATTAAAAGTGTTTGAGAGACAAAGATGGGAAAGGAAAGCTTTTATAAGTTTTGGGAGCTGGCAGGAATTGATCTTTGATAACACACATGACAAAGAGGACAGAGGAGCCAGATTCCACAAATTAAGAGCTGTTAACCGCAGCACGGATCAGCTTAACTGAAAAGCTAGGTGATGGGGATGGAGAGGTGCCTCAACCACTAAGATCTGCGTCAGGTGGCTCCCAGCTGTCTCTAACTGTGGCTCCAGAGGATCTGATGTGTCCTCTTCTGGCTTCTAAGAACACCTGCACCCCAACATCAACATACCTACACACACACACATATATATATAATTTAAAAATAAAATAAATATTTTCAGAAGAGAGAGCAAGTGTAGGAGGCACATCTTAGAGAAAGCACTGGAGGGCCAGAATTGTAAAGCACTCAGGCCTGTGTTCTTCAAGGGAGAGAAATGATGGCTTTTCACCCAGAAGGCTGGAATGGACCTGGTACTTTTTGCTATTCTATGGAGCCAGCCTTCACTTGAACCCCCCAATATCCTGAGCATTGCCCCGATCCTAAGCATTGTCTCTCAGTGAACAGAACCCATTCTTTTGAAAGAGGCCCCATGCATTCTGCACCCTCCATCAATAGAATCTATCCTTATGCTTAGTACAAATCCTTCCTCCTTTGGCCTTTTCCCTGAGCACTGCTTATCAGTCAATGGGCCGCTCTTACTGTGAAGGTCACAGGTACTTTGCTATAGACTTGTGGTAGGGCGTCTCCCGACAAAGCTTTGTTATGATAACTGTCACATGGAGACCTTCTCCCCAGGTTTTATTGAGCTTAAATGTGTAAGAAAAACAAGCAGCTGAGCAGACTCTGGAAGTTTTTGACCCAGTACCCACTAGAGTGGTGCTGGCCCACTTCATTCTTCACCTCAGGCAAATTGCTCCCCTGCTGGCCCTGAGGCTTGCAGGGATGGCTTGGTTTCTTCCCGCTGAACTGCCCTCTTTGAGTGACCAATGTCTTAAAGAGACAGCCCTGTTCTAAAGAATGGTAAGGGGGAAGAAGCCCCCATCGCAGAATCTGGCCAGGAATCAGAAAACCGAACACAACTTATAAACCCAAGATTGCCAAAGAAAGATATCTGCTTCTCCAAGAGTTATCTCAAACAAGGATGGGAGAAACCATTAATGGGCCAAGTGTATTCAGGGCAAAATGTCTGACCTTGAGTTCACTAGTGTGAACTCTCCTCTCTCCTCCCCAAATTTAAACAATGAACCTCAGAAAATCACTGTGAGATTTCATCTACAAAACAGTGGGGGGTTGGGGAAATACCAGTTCAGGTTTTCCCAAATTTTAAATTTTACTTAATCATTTAACCTAGCTGTAAATTGTATCCTTTGAACAATGTAATTTAGAAAGCTACAGAATCAACCAGATGTAGCGGAACACAGTTGTAAATCCGGCACTTACAGGGCAGAGGTGAGAAGCGCACCATAAGTTTGAGGCCATCCGAGTCTCTACAGAGTGAGTTCCACAACAGCCTGGGCTATGGAGCAAGACCCTGTCTCAAAAAAAAAAAAAAAAAAAAAAGCCACAAAAGAAAAACAAAAACTGAGCCACAAAATATGTTTGGCCGTTGTAAAGATACCTAAGAGTACTTCTCTTTAGAGACGTCTAATACCAATCAATGTCTTAAGAGAGGCAGGGTTCTGACCTTTTAAGCGTCTCTCTCACCAGTGTCCATCCTGGTAACTATAAACATTTACCATCCATTAGCTTTACTTAATAACCCACTAACTTTATTTCACATCGGCTTGTCTGAATGTGATGCAGACACAGATCTGGCTTTATCCAAGTGGAGGCCCTTAGTTGGTATCTCTTCCATTGTCTTTGGCAGTGCTGGGCTGCATCCCTGCTGCCTCTGGGAATCAGAGGGAACCAGAAGAGTTTAGCGGAAGCTGTAAGTGGTGGTTTGTGCCTGTAGTCCCAGCACTTGGGAGTGAGGAGCAGAGAGATAAGACATACAGGGAAATCCTCAGCTACACAGTAAGTTTAAGGCTAGCCTGTGCTCTCTGAGACCTTTGTCTCTCAAAACAAAACAGAAATGAAGGACTAAGGATGAAGGAAACAGGAGCAGGAGAAAACCAGGGCTGTACATGTACACTGAAGAATGTCTTCCCTAGGCAGATGGCTTTGTCCCAGTAAACACTGATTTCCTGTTGCCCCAGCCTTACAGGACCCCAGCTACTTTCTAAGCTGTTTTTATGGCCACACCACCTCTCCCTAGTCTCTGTTCACTCAGTAACATTTAAGGGCTTCTGGCTAAATACCCTGTGGAGACAGCTGGAGGGCCCTAGACGTGTCTACCCTAGCTCTACCCTGGTTTCTGAGAGCTGTCTTCATTCAGTGTGCTAGGAAATGCAAAACGGTGCCCCGTTTTGTAGTGTTGAGTTTTTGTTTTGTTTTCTATTCCGAGACAGAATCTGAATATTTTACAAAAGTAAAAACAGAGGCATAGGGAAAGCTTTTAATCGGGATCTGGTGAGAATGTAAACTTAGAAAACGCCTTCGCATTCGTATCAAGTAAGTTTCTGGAAGCACAGACGTCATGAAAGATAAAAGAAGGTTGGTTAGGTCTTGTCAGCTAGCAGAGATGGTCCAGGTGCTGTTGGCAAGCACTGCCTGCTGACGTCTTCCCTCAAAGGATGACAGGCGATTGCTCACTTTGGTCCTGAGGCAGGCAGGTTTGTCTGGGACCTTCCGTCATCTGGAGGCGGCTCTTCCTGGTGGTGGGAGTCTTGGCGATGCCTTCTGCCTTCAGCTCCCTGTGACCCATCTGTTTCACCACTAGAGGCGGCAAACGCGAGGTTCTGGGCTTATGCTCCACAAACAGTCCTGGCAGAGCAGTGGGAGACTGCAAGATGCCAGACTGTGGTGTCACTCACGCTTCCGGGAGACGCACGCACTTCCTTGGATTCATGCTGTTACATCTTGATGAACTCAGCTGGGAACAAGCGAAAGCGATGCTGCAGAAATACTCCCCGGGAACAGAACGACAAAAGCCCTATGTGGATCGAGCCGTTTAGATCCATCTGCACTTGTCACGCTAGCTAGGGCGTGTTTCTTTCCACTTAAGAATGACCCAAGCTTCTCTTTGTGTCTTTGTATCAAAGAAGACCAGGAGGGATTAAAGTCATGAGATACCCATCCCCACTGCAGAACCGCCACAAGATGACACAGAGGAATAGTAAGGAGGCTGAGAGGGTAGGGAGAGTGTGGGGAGGGGTAGGACAATGTTGGCTAAGAAGAAACTCAAGTATGGGAAAGAGGAAAAACCTCACACGTGTTACTGTTTGCACATCCACACGGAAACCAAAACATAAGATTTTCTTTTTTCTTCTTTTTTTTTTTTTTTTGTGGTTTTTCGAGACAGGGTTTCTCTGTATAGCCCGGGCTGTCCTGGAACTCACTCTGTAGACCAGGCTGGCCTCAAACTCAGAAATCCGCGTGCCTCTGCCTCCCAAGTGCTGGGATTAAAGGCGTGCCCCACAACCGCCCGGCTAAAACATAAGATTTTCACAGAACATTTCATTTGTTCTCTGTTGCTGGGTATGGAACTCGGGTCTCCAGTATTCTGGGGATTCCAAGTTTCTTTCCATTGAGCTGTACCCCTAACCCACTCAGATGTAACATTTTAACTGGCCTACCTGAAATAAGGTTCCAGTAAACGTACACAAAACTGCCTTTCTCCGCAAGCTTCAGGTGCCCTTCCTGCAATCTGGCTTAAACTACCTGGGTGAAAGGTGGACACAGAGTTACCAGGGCCAAACGCTATCTTTTGTTTTGTGGTCTATTTTTATTTGTTTGTAGCCCAGGCTGGTTTTGATTTTTTACTTTGTAGCCAAGGATGACTTTGAACCTAGGATCCTTCTGCCTGCACCTCACAAGCACCAGGATAGAGCTGTGTGTCATCACACACACCTTTGTTGAGTCTGACACCATCACGATAACCTAGACTGGCCTTTCACTTGATATGTATCTGGCTGGCTTTGAACTCCTGATCCTCAAGTCTTAGCCTCCTGTGGGCTGGGCTTCCACTGAAGATGGAAGATGCTGTGAGGCATGAGCTGTAGAGCCGAGGGTTGCACTGGTGTGCTTTAGCAAGAATTCACAGGCAGAAGAGCATCTCAGCAAGGCAAGATACTCCCTGTACCCCAAAGAAGAAGCAAGTTATGCTTAGTTAGACAACAGTGAGCTGCAGTCCCCTGAATGTACCTGGTCTTTCTCACTGTTAACATGTCCCCATCGGTTAAGCAACAGCCAAGCATCAGTGGCTGGCACACCACATTTGACCATCTAAAAGACTTCATTTGTCTGATAGGCTCTGGGATGTGGGCCAGGGATGCCTGGAGCACAAGCCTGCAATTGTGCCCAAGATGGCTGTAATCCGGCCAAGTGGATTCCTACAGCAATTCTGTTTGCAATACAGAAATCTAGGAGATTACATCATACTAACTAGATGATTTTTTTTTTTTTTTTGCTGTTTTAATCAAGGGCTTGAAATATAGTACTGTATGTTTGAAAAAGCCTTTTCCCATGTGTGTGTGTACATGCACATATGTTCATGTCTGTGTGTGCGCACAAGGGTGTGTGTGTGCGTGTATGTCTGTTCGTGTGTGTGCAAGTGTGTGCGTGTATGTGTGTGTATATTTGTGTGTATGAAAGTGTAAGTGTATGTGTATATATTTGTGTGCGTGCAAGTGTGTCCACGTGTGTGCATGTATGTTCATGTATGTGTGTGCATGTGTGTGCGCATTCATGTATGTTTGTGTGTGCAAGTGTGTACACATGTGTGTATGTATGTTTGTGAGTGGGGGTGTGTAGGGGGTGTGTGTATGTGTGTAGGCTGTAAGAATGAGGAAATTGCATGGTGCAGCTTCAGAGAGCTTTTCAGAGATGCAGTTATTTTGCAGTCATCCAAGCTCCTGTAACCCCACACCACACTCCTGTAAATAAACTCAATAAATTCATTGGTTCACTAAGCTGGATTTGAGTGGAATCATTCGTTTGATCTGTTGTTGGTGTCCCATCTAGGGTAGATGTTTGAAGATATTGCCCAAGGAAAAGTTACAGTAATCTTTTTCTCCTCCAACTTATCATCTTTAAAAATATTTTACAGTGACTGTAATGGTTAGTTACTCTCAATGTGATACAAGTTAGAGTCCCTGGAAAGAGGGAGCCTCTGTCACATTGACCTGTGGGGGCATCTTCTTGGTTAATGATTAATGAAGATCCCAGCTTATCTGGACAATGCTACCCTTGTGCAGGTGATAATAGGAGTGGGGGGCAGGAGAAGGTGTGGGGAGAGACAGGAGAGAGTGTACCCTTCCCCCAGCCATGAGCAGGCCTGAGAGACCTTGCTTACCACAACAGACCAAGTGATAGGATCTAGGTGGAGTTACCCACCTTAGCTGCACAAAAGACAGCAGAACTTGCCCTGGGCTTGCCTTGAGATATCTCCAGCCATGACCTAGAATGGATTATGGATTATCCAACCCATCTCTGGCTGAAACCAGGAAGGGTTGTGGGTTGCGCCTTCCCCTTTAAATTGAGAGCTGAGCATTAAAGCTTTGAGCCTTGATCAGAGAACTTTGTCTTGGCTTCATCTCTTCTTGCCCTCCATCCAACCCCCTTTCACTCCCAGCCCCCCTTTCAGGTGAACCCAGTTGATTCGTGGCCACAGGCGGCTACAAGAGAGAGCCAAAGGGCCAGGAGAATGAATAAAAATCTGCAGCTGCTGGGACCAGGGAGAGTCTCTAGGAAGTCCCAGAGACCTGGAATGGGGGAGGCTCCCAGGAGTCAATGCGGGTAACCTTAGCTGAGATACCTAACAGTGGGATATGGAACCTGAGAGGCCACCTCCTGTAGCCAGGCAGGACCCCCGGTGCAGGGACAAGGACACCAACCTATCCACAAAACTTACAGGCAGGACCCCCGGTGCAGGGACAAGGACACCAACCTATCCACAAAACTTTTAACCCCAAATTTGTCCTGTCTATGAGAAATGCAGGGACAATGATGGAGCAGAGACTGAGGGAATGGCTAACCTATAACCTTCCCAACTTGAGACCCATCCCATGGGCAAGTATCAATCCCTGACACTATTAATGATACTCTGTTATACTTGCAGACAGGAACCTGGCATAACCATCCTCTGAGAGGCTCTACCTAGCACCTGACTGAAACAGACGCAGAAACCCACAGCCAAACATTGGATGGAGGTTGAGGACTCTTATGAAAGAGTTGGGGGAAGGATTGAAGGCCCTGAAGGAGATAGGAACTCCACAGGAAGACCAACAGAGTCAACTAACATGGACTCTCGGGAGTTCTCAGAGACTGAGCACACATGGGCTGGACCAAGGTCCCCAGCACACTAACTTTGATTATCTCTAAGAGGGGTGTGATTTTTGCCAGCTGCAGATAGTTTATGTTTAGATTCTGGGGTCTCTTGAGAGTGTATAAATTTGAGAGCCAAGAGGACCTGTGGTGGCTGCTGCTGCTCTTACTGCTACCCTCTGCTTTCACCACCCCCAACCCCCTCCTGGCCCCACTGCTTGTCCCTGCTGCACCTGGTTCCTGCTGCAGGTGTTATTGCTGGATTGTTGGATTGCTGGTTGGAGATATATCCTGACGACAGAGACTGGACTTGCCCCAAGGAACGTGACACTCCCAAACAGCAGGAAGTAGTCTGACAAGGTCTATACCCCCTTTGCTTCTAACTTTCTTTCTCTCCTACCTAGTGTTGGGGGCTTAAAAGGGACTGTGGTAGAATAAGTGTTGGAAGGGTGGTTGATGATAGAGCCCAATAAAGTAGCCCCCCGAAAGTATGCCTATAAAGAGCCAGGTATGGTGGCACATGCCTTTGGTCCCAGCATTCCAGGGGTAGAAGCAGGCTCATCTCTTGAGTTCAAGACCAGTCCTTGCTCTACATAGGGATCTCCAGGCCAGCCATAGTAAACGCTGTCTCAAAAGAAAAAAAAAAGTTCACAGCAACTATATTCTTGAAGTTAAGTATAGGTTAGTAAAGGGTGTGAACACATCGCAGTGTGCTTAATTACCATGCTAGTCAGTAAGACTACTGAGGCCAGAGCGATGGCCCAGTGCTCAAGAGCACTTATTGCTGTTGCAGAGGACCTGGGTTCAGTTCCCAGAACCCATATAGCGGCTCACAGTGGTCCCTAACAGTTCCAGAGGATCCAACTCCTTCTTCTGGCCTCCTCTGGTACCAGGCACACACTTAGTGCACATCCATACTTACAACCAAAACACTAGTACACATAAAAGTAAATAAATCTGCTAGGTGGAGATAGTGGAAGCCTTTAATCCCAGCACTTGGGAGGCAGAGGCAGGCGGATCTCTGAGTTGGAGGTCAGTCTGGTCTACAGAGTGAGTTCCAGGACAGCCAGGGCTACACAGGGAAATGTGTCCCCCCCCCCCCACACACACACAAAAAAAAAAAAAAAAAGAAAAGAAAGAGAGAGAGAGAGAGAGAGAGAGAGAGAGAGAGAGAAAGAAAGAAAACCTTTAAAAGAACAGATTATGGATGGATAGATGAATACATGGGAGATCATACATGATATATAGGAGAATCGCAAACACATTGTAGAAGGATATTGACCCCACGAGTATATGCTGATGATCTCATGTGACCTCTGAGGATCAAGCTAGTGGGAGAAACCAGAGCAGTGGATGCTTCCACGGATAGGGTGACTTGAATGGCACAGGTGTTCTGGGCTGCCAGAATGTTCTATACATCTGCAAAGCATCTTGGGTAATATAGTTATGGGTATTTGCAAGAACTCAACAGATGTGCCATATTTTATATTTTATATATTACACACACACACACCACACATACCACACACCACACACACACACACACACACACACACACACACACACACATTACAGATAGAAAAGATTCTTGGAGACAGTGTCTCAATTTGTAGCCCTGGGTGGACTGAAACTCACATGTAGATCAGACTGGTTTCAAATTACAGAGACCTGCCTGCCTCTGCCTCCTGAGTGCCTGGACTAAAGTATACAAGCAAATGCTCTATAATGGTTTGTATGCTCTCATATTCAGGATAGAGCAGTAGGCATCTACATTCCAATGTTGTAATAATCTACTCTAAATGCACCATAGACAGCAGGTAGTGGTTTCAAGTCGTCTACCTGGGCAGGAATTGGTTTGACAGACAAGGGTCCCTGTAGGCCTGCCCTTCCTTTCCTCTTCAGTAGCAGCATTGGTCTGCAAATCGGCAAAGATTCGAGGTCCTTAGCAGGTCTCAGCAAAATCTCCTTCGCTGGGCCTGTCAAAAGTACATGAGTGTCCCGAGGAAGCACTAGGAGCTCTGGGAAACTTTCATCTACTCAAAGGTCCCTGTCTCATGAGGCCTGGTCAAAAGTTGTGGGTGATGCAGGCTCTGATATCAGCAGTGACCACTGTTTACCAAAAGTTCTCCATGTCTGTGGGCCTGAATCCTGACTTGGAGCGGCCCCAGCAACAGATGATTCCAGTTGCCACTCACTGAAAGTTGAACTATGTGGCCCTAGAGAGCCATGTAGCCACTAGACCCTAGAGACACGAGAACTTGGCCTAGAGACAAACCCAGCGGACTACTGGAACCTTTATACATGTGGGGATCAGAAGGCAATTGAATGTGACCAGAAAAAGCACAGGTTCCTTGAGGCACATCAGACAGACCAGCAATGCACAACTGTAAAGCATGCATGTTTAGTATGAGGCTCAGGGCTGTGCAGTCCACCCTCCTGCACATTTCTCACGCCTCAGAAAAGACCCTACACCGTGAGCGATCACTCCCTGGTCCTGGGAATCCACTAAGGCTCACCTATATCACAGAGACTGGGCTGTACGTGTGCGGCTTATCTGAAGCACAAATTCATCTGGAAATTCTATGATGTTATTAGATCTGGCCACCTGTAGCTAGGTCTCCAGTTGGGGAGGTGATCAGAGTCGGGGTCCATCTGCCCATGAGATGTCCACTCTTATATTCTTTTTTTGGTTTTTCGAGACAGGGTTTCTCTGTGTAGTCCTGGCTGTTCTGGAACTCACTCTGTAGACCAGGCTGGCCTCGAACTCAGAAATCCGCCTGCCTCTGCCTCCCAAGTGCTGGGATTAAAGCCGTGTGCCACCAGCGTCCGGCTCCACTCTTATATTCTTATCTCTCGCTGGTTCCAAGAAAGTAGCCTCAAGAAAGCAGGCAGCACCTGCGTCCACCCTGGGCTGTGTGGTTCCTCTGAATGCTCTAGAGAGTTCTCCATGGAAAGTCCAGTCTTCAGAGACAGTATTAAAGGGACAGTTGCTGTAATTTTAGATCTAGTAGGACCTAAAGACTTTTCATGAGTCTATTGTTGCCTGATTTTTTTGCTTGTCTACTTCTAGTTCTTTCTATATATTTAAACGTAAAGCTCGGGGTGGGGGTGGGGGTACATGTTTGAATCTAAAACATTCTAGAAGTGGAGACAAGAAGAACCAAGAGGTGAATGTTGTTTCAACTGCTTAGTGAGCTTAAAGCCAGCCTGGGCTACATGATATTCTATCTCAATCTCTCCTTGTCTCTGCCAACCAACACTAAAAATGTAAAGTTAAAAAAAAAAAAAACCACAAAAGTTTTTTTTTTTTTGTTTTTTTTGTTTTTTTAATTTTAAGAAGGCATAGTGCTGCAGGGCCTGCTAGTAGCATAGTCACCTTCCTTCTTTCTTCTGATAGACCTACTTCAAGCAATCCCCGGGTCTTATAATATAACCTGGTTCCTAAGCACCAGGACTCTATTGCTTCCTGTACTTTACACACACACACACACACACACACACACACACACCACACACACACACACACACATCCTTCCCCTCATCCTCTGACCTTCAGGTAGGTCTTTCCTGATGTTTGTCTACTTCTAGTTCTTTCTATATATTTAAATGTAAATATTTAAATATATTTAATAAATATAAATATAATAATATATTTAAATGTAAATATGTAGAAATATATTTCTATATATTTAAATGTAAAGCTCGGGTGGGAGCGAAGTGTTTTTGTTGCCTGTGTATTTATCACATGATACATAGAAATATGTATTCCTGCTGAAATCATTAGAGCCAGATGCAGGTTGGCAACCCTATGGTCCCAGAATTGAGTCTGAGGCAGGAAGAACGTTTGAATCCAGGATGCGGAGGCCAGAATGTTGCAGCTTGGGCAGCACAAAAGACCTTCACCTCAAACAAAACAATATAAAATACAATTATTAGCAAGCTGGGGGGGGACATAATTTAGGACCATTCTGAAACCTAAAATAATTAAATATTTTAGTCCATAATTTAGTCCATAATTTAGGACCATTCTGAAACCTAAAATAATTAAGTATTTTTCCATATCAGTTTTTATTGTAGAATTGCACAGAATTCCCACATGGCCCATGTTGTCGACAGGCCACATTCTAATGAATGGGATGCCTCTGGGTTTGTTCTGTTCACTCATGTACATTAACTGTGCAGAGTAGTGGGTTTCGTGATGCCGTTTCCTCACAGTGTGGCACAGCTGTTACCATTATGAATGCAGTGTTGGTATGTGAAAGTCATACCGCAGGGGCTGGCGATGCGGCTCAGCTATTGGGTCGCTCTCCAAGCATGTTCAAAACACCGCCTTCAATTCCACGCACTGTGTAAAACCCAGTAACGGAGGCACCCTTGTAATTCTTCCACTTAAGAGGTGGAGACAGGAGGATCAAATTTTTAAAGTCATCCTTTGGCTACATAGCAAGCTGGAGGTCAGCCTAGGCTACATGAAGTTGTCTCTAAATAAAAAGTCATACCTCAATGTCTTATTTCCTCAGTCACTCAGGATGCCCCTTCTGTTCAGGATCCCACAGGTCATTTATATTCTATCCCCTTAGCTTTTCCTGGCTGAGAGGTTTTTTTCTTCCTATGTATATCAAGTTGGCCAAGAGCACACAATGTAGCCCAGGTTGGCCAAAGACCTGCAGCTATCCTCCTGCTTTAGCTCCTCAAATGCTGCCATGCCTGGCTAGAGTCTCCTTTTCTCTCTGTCTTCAGGGCTGTTAGGAGCACTGGGCAGGCACATTGCAGACAGTTCCTATTTTTTTTTCCTATGATGACAAGACTGGGGCCTGTGGTTTGAGGACAAGGAACACACCCAGATAAAGAGACTGTGGTGGTTTAAATAAAGACTGCCCCCCATAGTCTTTGGTGCTTGAATACTTGCTCCCCAGTCGGTAGCTCTGTTTGAACTGGTTAGGAGCTGTGTCCTTGCTAGAGGAAGGGTTTTGAGGTAAAGCCTCCCACTGTTCCCAGTTAGCTCGCTCTGCTTGCAGGTTAAGATGTGAACTCAGCTTGCCACTCCAGCCTCCATGCCGGCCTGCCATAGCTGTGTCTCCACACCCCATGGTGGTGAACCTCTGGTACCTAAGCCCAAATAAAGCCTTCCTCTCTAAGTTGTCTTGGTCATGGTGTGTCGTCACAGTGGTGGAAGGGTGACCAATGTGGTGTCCTTCTTGTCATGTCCGCTCAAGGGCTGTTATCACCGTGTGTCACCATCGACCACTCTCTGGTTAAGTTGTCCTTTCTCCTGTTTTTGCCCTGTGCCCCTGTAGGAGGAGGTCACAGTATTTGGACAGGGAATGTGCTACTGTCTGTTGCCGAGACCCATTTTTTTTAAATCATTTTTTAACATTTATTTATTTATTTATTTATTTATTTATTTTTGTTTTTTTGAGACAGGGTTTCTCTGTGTAGCCCTGGCTGTCCTGGAACTTACTCTGTAGACCAGGCTGGCCTCAAACTCAGAAATCCGCCTGCCTCTGCCCCCCGAGTGCTGGGATTAAAGGCGTGCGCCACCACTGCCTGGCTTGCCGAGACCTAATACTCAACTAAAAACAATTTGGGGGAGGAAAGGGTTTATTTGGTTGATGTTTCCTGGATACAGTCCATCATTTACGGAAGTCAGAGCAGGAGCCACAGAGGAACGTTGCTGGCTCAGTCACTCACAGGCTCGTGTTTAGCTGGATTTCTTATACAGCCCAGGACTACTTGCCTAAGGAAGGTGCTTCCTACAATGAACTAGGTCTTCCTGCAATAAAAATCAAGTCAGTCCTCCACAGACAGGCCCACAGGCCAATATCAAGTCAATCCCTACAGGCCAATGTGTGCTAAACAATCCCTCAGTTGAAATTTCCTCCCAGATAACTAAGCTGTGTCAAGTAGACAAGGCTGAGGAGGACAGGGAGTGAGGCAGAGAATCTACTTCAGCTATATGGAATGTTCCACTTCAGCTATATGGAACGTTCCACTTCAGCTATATGGAACTTTCCACTTCAGCTATATGGAATGTTCTACTTGGGACACTCATTTGTTTCCCCACGTTACAAGCTCAGTCGTTTTTTTTTTTTTATTATTATTATTTACATGTGTGAACCTACATGGATTCATTTATTTTTGGTTCATAGCCTAGCATATGTTACCTAGTTTACTGTTTAGAATCTAGATTGTTCCAGCTTGAGCCATTAGGAACACCTTCCGCTTGTGTCTCACCTTCCACTTGTGTCTCTGGTCTGATCTCATCTTTGTGGGTTTGCTCTTTTGTTGATGGTTTTTTCCCTTCCTGGGTGTATTAATCTGCTTGAATTGCCATAACTAAACACCATAAAGTGGCTTCGAGAACAGATACTCCATTCTTTCAGTTCTGCTGGACACCTGCAGTCAGGATCTGGCAGGGCTGGTTTCACCTGAGGCTTCTCTCTTCAGCCTACAGATGTCCCCTTCTCCCTGTGTCCTCACCTGGCTTTCTCTGTGTGCTCCCAGAGTCTCTTCCTCTTCTAAGGGAAACCTCTATGAGATCAGAACCTCACCCTGATGGTCTTACTTAATTGTAATTATCTTGTTAAATAATTTGGCTCCAGACACAATCACATTGGGGCATCTGTATGTGATTTTAGGGGAATGCAATTTGGTCTGAAGCAGCAGCACTAGGAGATACTACAGGAACACAGATGTCTGCTGAGGCAAGTCCAGCATCCTCCATTTCTCCAAATACTGTGGGTTCTTTATTAAAAAATTATGTATCTTTGGTATTTGTATTCACTGAAGTGCCATCACTTCTTGAATGACCAAAGGTTGACACATAAGTGTGCTACCCTCTGCACATACATGTGTGTGTAATCCATGAGCCTTTGTATTAGGTAGGAGCTCACCTGGTGTCTCTGGTCCTAACTTACTACCACATGGGTCACTCCACAGTGTGAAGCCCTCTACCTCATTCTTTGATTTCAGGCGCTTGGTCAGAAGCCTCAGGAGCCTTTGCCAATCAACTTTACCAAATGTGGGCAAGTGTCTATGCGCAGTTCCTTCTGCCTTTGGTCCTTCAGAATTCACTCACTTCCAAAATTACTTATGTTAACTCCAAGCCCCATTAGCAATGCTGTATGCTGTATTTGTTTTGTTTTTCGAGACAGGGTTTCTCTGTGTAGTCTGGCTGTCCTGGAACTCACTCTGTAGACCAGGCTGGCCTCCAACTCAGAAATCTGCCTGCCTCTGCCTCCCAAGTGCTGGGATTAAAGGCGTGCGCCACCACCGCCCAGCCTGTATGCTGTATTTGTGATATAGTCATATATCCTCTTCATGTCTGAATTCCATCTTAGGACTCTCCACCTGCTAAATGACTAGATTTGCATATATTAAGGTGGGGTTTCAGGTGTCCACAATTACAAAGTAGTTCCACTGTCTTGAAAATCCCCAGTGCTTTACCTATCATCCTTTCTTCCCACCCCACCCCCATGAACTCCTTGATTTCCCCATCTGCATAGCACGCAGCCTTTTTGACTGGCTTCTTTCACTAAGACTGACCATGTGACTCATCCCTGTTTCCACATTCCTTCTTTCTGTGATTAAATGTATGTAATGGTTTCTTTATTGCTATCATTTGAATATGACTCCTCTTTCACTGGCATGTGTGTGGCTGCCAGCTAAGGACTTTGGAACTGTGACTGGATCCTGAGAGCTCTGACTTCATTGAGAATTAACCCCTTGATGGAGTCTTAATATGATGACATTATTGAAGTGGTAAAAGGGGGAAGATGGGGCCTGGTTGGAGGAAGTACTTCAACCTGGAAAGACAGCCTAGTGACCTGCTCCCTCTCCTCTGTCTATCTGCTTCAGTCCACCATGATGCTTGCAACTTCGTTCTACCAAGCCCCCACCCTCATGATGGTGTGCCTGACCTCAGGCCCAACAACAGGTTGCTAAGGGACCTTTGAGTCTGTGAGCCAAAGCGAATCACCCCTTAGTTATTTCTCCTTGGACATTTTGGCACAGCAATTAAAAAAAAAAAAAAAGCTAACATACTTATCTACCCACCTATTGGACGACACCCTCCTCCTCTTAGTTGGGGACAATTATTATGAGAGATGCTACGTGTCTTTTTCCTTTGCTCCATGGTGCACAGAGCCGAGGTTTGTGTGCACGCAAGCCTCAGCTTCACTCATAAACCACAGCATAGCCATGGCACAGGAAGCATTGCTGCTGGAGGGGTGACAGACACTTACCCTGCTTTACAGAACGTGTTGCACCCTACCCTCATCCATGATAGCCTAGTCTTCAGAATTAGATGGGAGGCAGGCCTACCTTTGTGTGCTGGTATCCAATTATGGTGAGCCTCTGTACAGCAAGTCGGTGGAGGCCCTGTGAGCCGAGCACCAAAGCAACCTAATTAAGGTTGATGACAATAAAGTAGAGGAAATGGGCAGGCCTCTGTAAGGCCCATCGTGAGGAGAGACCACACGAAGTGGTTGACTGCAGTTGTGCAGTGGTTAAGGATTATGGCAAAACAAACAAACAAACAAAACCCTCCTCAGGCTAAGGATTTACCAAAGAGTACCTCAAATGCAAGAAATAAAGAAAAAAATTTAATCTTTTTACAAAGACGCTACAAATCTTCAGATGAATGTTTTAATAGGGAAGCAAACAAAAGTGAAAGCCACACTTACAATCCCAGTGCTTCGGTGAACGAGGCGCAGAAGTTTTTTAAATAAATTTTATTTATTATTGTTATGCGTATGCAGGCATGATGTATGTGGGTAAACACTCCCATGGCCCATGTGTAAGGTCCAAGAACAACACTGGAGAGCTGGTTCTCTCCAGCCACCTTTACACGGGGGTCTAGGGATGGAGCTTGGGTTGCCAGGCTTACATCGCAAGCATTTCTACTAGCTGAGCCATCCTTCCAGGTGAACACACGTTTTCAGTTCTGCTGGGCACCGAGGAGGTTGACTGCAGGATGGTTTTGTCTCGAAGGCTGTGTAAAGCAGGGCCTTCCTTGGGACTCTTGGTCTGGCTGTGGTCTTGGTTATTGACGCTTTTCTCTTACACACACTTCACTATATAACATTATATATACTATGTATTATTTTATTCTATACATAGTGGTTGCAGTAGACATGGGAACACTCTCATTTCTGTTGCACTGAACTTTTTAATCATAAAGGAGAAAAAAGTCCACCCTATCCTATCAAACGATGACAATGTGTCCGTGGAGCTAATGACAGAAATTGTCTGTTCCCTGATACTTATCCAGAGAAACCTAGATCAAGAAGTCTGTAGCTAACATACAATTGGATCTGGCTCCTGACACTTTATTTTTTTTAATTGTATTTGTTGCATTTATTTAATTTGGGGGCGTGCCTGTGCCACAGCATGCTTGTGGAGGTCAGAGCACAATTTACAGTGCACACTCTCCTTTCAGCATGTGGGTCCCAGGGATTGAACTCGGGTTGTCAGGCCTGGTTTACCCGGGAGTCATCCTGGCAGAGCTCTATTTATCTGCACTCAAGCTCCTGTGAACCTGGCTCTCACCCGTCCTTTGTCCTTTCTGTTCTGGCTCTGTGCAGTCCTGAACTTGTAAGATGAGCTGTCACCTCTTTTTCACTGTGGGAACATCTTGTTCAAGGCAAGGGTTCGCTGGTCCCAGGAAGCCAGGTGGTACAGTCCACTTGGGGCTACAGAAAGGGAGGCTCCCAACGTCATTTTTCAGTCTTTTCTGATTGTTTTCTTCTTTTGTTTTGTGGTTTACAGTCCTCTCGAACTTTTTTCTTCATTTAGATGTTCACCTTCATCAGGATATGGGTGTTCCTAACTCTGTTCTTCTAAACCCTGCCTGTGTGTGGTTCACTGACGTATCTTCTTGGCGTTGTTCCTGTGATGAGCCTGCCTGCTGGTGTTCTTCCAGGGTTGGCTTTCGGTTTCGTTGATTCCTGCTCTGCCCATCCTACTGACTTCTTTCTTTTTTCCTGGTTTCTTCAGTTTGCTCTCAATTGACTGGTTATAGTTCTGGAACAAAAGCTTACCTGGATTTATTTTTTCTTTATGAGTATTTTGCCTGCATGTGCACTGTGTGTCTGTCTAGTGCTCAAGGAATCCAAGAGGGTGTCAGATCCCCTAGAACTGGAGTGAGTTATGGATGGTTGTGAGCTACCACGTGGGTACTGGGAATGAAGCCTGGGTCCTTGGCAAAAGCAGCTAGTAACAGATGAGCTCTTTCTCCAGCTCTGACACCTTGTGTTTTGGTCTCCTATTGCCCTGAGTTCACTGATTACACTAGGCTGATGTTGCTAAATTTCCTTCCCAGGGGATACCTACACAATCTCTACCTCCTCTCCTAAATCCTAATGACAAAACCAGGGATGATTTTGCCAAAACTCACTGTGGTGGTTTGAGCATGCTTGGCCCAGGAAGATGCTCTATTAGGAGGTATGGCCTTGTTGAAAGAAGTATGTCACTGTGGAGGTGGGCTTTGAGAGCTTAATCCTCACTGTGTAAGTCAGTCTTCTTCTGTTTGCCTTTGGGACAAGATGTAGAACTTTCAATTCCTTCTCCAGCGCCATCTCTGCCTGGACACTGCCATGCTCCCACCTTGATGATAATGGGCTGAACCTCTAAATCTGTGATAGGCCTGACCGTGGTTTTGTTTAGAGGAATGTGGATTTTGAGACTTTGGATTTGGGAAGCAGTGGAATGCTTTAAGTGGGGCTTAACGGACCATCCTAGTCAGAATATGTAAGATGGTGGTGCTGAGGGTGATTTTAACTGTGGTAGACCTGCTGGCTCAAGATGTTTTAGAGGGAAAGAATTTTAGTATGTGGCCTAGAGACTGCTCTTGTAATATTTTGAAGAATAAGACTGCTTTTTGCCCTTGTCTGAAGAGTCTACCTGAGGGTAAGGTAAAGAGATTTGATTAATTGGCATTGACAAAGGAAGTCTCAGAAAAGCACAGCATAGACTTTGTCCTCTGGTTGAGTCTCATGAAGAGCATTTTGATCAGCAAGCTTACAAAGGAAAAATAAAAAAATGTATGGTTCAAGTAACAAAAGGGCACCAGGAGGAGCAATTGAGCAGAATCCTTTGTTAGAGGAGATAAACAGATTAAGGGAGTAGTGTATTTGGGGCAGGATCCCACCCAGCTAAGCTTATTGTTTATGCATTTGCCACTGAGCAAGGAATAGTTACATCATGTTAGGCATTATTACTATTTGGTTATTCTTTTCATTTGGACTTTTAAACTGGAATGAACTATAATTCAGAAATGGAAGACACAGGCTTTTGATCCAGATCTTGAGGAATAGTGGCCATGAAAAGCTTAGGTCCAGGCTTGGTAGTATACACCTTTAATCCCAGGAGACAGTCATGTATATCTCTGAGTTCAAGGTCCATCTACAGAGCAAGGGAATAGCAATGTATATCCTGTGGCGTTGAAAATATGTGATCTGCTTTTTGACAGTTAAGTGATTGGATGAATCTCAGAAGAGACTTTCAACTTTTAACGTTGTTGAGACTTTTATAGTCTATGCTTAGCCTAGGCAATGAAGGATACGATAGAACAAGGGACCATGTTCCAGCTCCAGTAAGTAGCAAAACTCAGCATCTTTAGCCAAGTGGCTTTGGCTTTAGAGTCAAGAATAGAAGGGACTACTGGAACAATTGATGCTGGTTAGCTGGAGCTATGAAATTAGCAGTGATTAGGAAGAGACCGGCATCACTAAGGTGAAATCTGGGAAGTGTTTTCTGAGAGCACAAAGAAGCTGTGTTCCAGAGATAGCCAAGGTTGTACCTTGTGCTGCATCTGGACTTGGTAAAGTGTAAGAATCACACAGGTGGTATTTTCTTTGAATGTATAAAGGGATCAAAGAGAGCAGCTGAGGCCTAGCACTTTGAGAGGCCAGGGAAAGCCATTGGTGAAGGTGCAGCCTCAGTTGGAGTTGATGGTCCAGGACTGAAGGGGTCATGCAAAGGATGTGAGGCTTGGCACCATGAAGAGAGCCTATGAGAGACCACTGGTGAAGCCTAGTTGCAGTAGAAGACCCCAGTGTATTGGAGATGCCAGTACCATGGAATGACCACCAAGAACAGCAGCATAGAGTCAACCTGAGCCTAGATTGCTATAGAGTGCAGAGCTGGAGAAGTGACCCAAGCCCTTTGGAGACCCCAGAAGATCATGTGTTGGATCCCAGACATTGTAAGTTGAATTGCCTTGGAAACCTGAAGATGTTGGAGATGCCAGAGCAGTGGAATACCTGCTGAGAAAAGCTACTAAGAGCAAGTGGAACCAGCCCAGGACAATCAAGTTTGTTGTTGCTGAATGCCAGATCTGCCAACAGCAGTCAACAAGGGTGAAAGGAATTGGAGATCTGAAGACTGCTTTGACATTGGACACAGAAACATGGAGTTTGGAGTTTGCCCTGCTGGTTTTTAGTCTTGCTTTGGTCCAGTATTTCCTTACTATAATATTTTTGGAACGGCGATGAAAATATATTTTTCATTATTCTATGGCTAGCTATGGTCCCCATAGACTCATGTATTTGAACAAGCCTATGGAGGCCAGGGAGAAAAATGTGGTTTGGTTCAGGGAGTGGCACTATTAGGAGGTGTGGCCTTGTTGAAGTAGGTATGACCTTGTTGGAGGAAGTGTGTCACTGTGGGGGCGGGCTTTGAGACCCTCCTCCTAGCTTCCTGTAAATCAGTCTTCTACTTGCCTTTGGAACAAGATGTAGAACTTTCAGCTCCGTCACCAGCACCATCTCTGCCTGGACACAGCCATGCTTCCTGCCTTGATGATAATAGACTGAAGCTCTGAACCTGTGAGCCAGCCCAATTAAATGCTGTCTTTTATAAGAATTGCCTTGGTCATGGTATCTCTTCACAGTAATGCAACTAATACACTCACTCTGGGAAACTGGCAAGTTTACTGGACTTCGTTACGGAGCATCGGTAACGGGTTACTTATAGGCTTGTTATTCTAAACAAGCCACACCTGGAAAACTTCTACCCAGCAGAGATGAAGGCTTTTTCACATTTCCATAGACCGAGTCTCTTCCTCTAGTGGTTCTCAACTTGTGTGTTGCAGCCCCTTTTGGGGATCGAACGGCCCTTTCACAGCGTTCACCTAAGACCATCAGCAAACACAGATATTTACATATGATTCATAACAGTAGCAAAATTACAATTATGAAGTAGCAACAAAAATAATTTTATGGTTGGGGGGTCACCTCAACATGAGGAACTGTCTGTAACAAAGGTTTGCAGCGTTAGGCAGGTCAGACCCGTGGTTCCCGCCCCTCCAATAGGCTGCATGTAATTAAGGCAGAGTTGCTCGAATGCAACAGGCGTTAGGAAGTCACTACTCAAGTGAGGGTCTCATTAGCCTAACATTCTAGGAATGTCACCAATCCCAGATGGGACTGTCCTTTTGCGATGGGGTACAGCTGAATTCAAGATAGCAGTTGCTTAATTCAGAAGACAGTCACAATGGACTGACTGATTATTGAGCCCCAGAAATCCACCTGTTTCCATCTTCTCAGAAAGTCAGTGCAGGCTGCCGTAACTGTTCTTTTGTTTCTGTTGCTTGTTTGTTTGTTTGACAGCACCCCTAAGTATGCCTGGCTGGCCTAGAACTCTCTAATTATACCAGGCCAGCCTCTGCTTACTGAGTGCTGGGATAAAGGCTTGTGCCACTACACCTGACATGCCTATTTTTTGTTTTGTTTTGTTTTAAACCTGGTTTCTAGGGTTAAAATTCAGGTCCTTGTCCTTGTACAGCAAGCAATTACTAATTAAACCACGTCCATTGTTTAAATGGCATTTTTTGTTTGTTTCTGAGTGTTGGGATTACAAGCTTGTGCCACCTTGTCTAGCCCCAGCAATTATTTCCAATAATCATGACAGTTGCACCCATAAATGTCCGTGCCCCACAGGCTAGAGATGCAAGGATAACGGGGTGTCGGCTCTCATGCTGGTCTGGCTGATGCCTAGACACAATGGGGTACCGGATGGGCCCCTCATCTGGCCATCTCCCCAACCTCCTATGTCCATTTTGTCCTCCTAGCCAGGTCTTTTGAGGCTCCTTAGAGAGAATCAAAATCTTACCCTGATTTCACCCCAACCTCTCTTAATACTACAACAGCCTTGCTTTGGTTGCCTTCAGTGAGTCTGCTCAAGGTTGGACACAGCCAGAGCTCTGCCAGCCGAGCTGGGTGTGATGTCTTCCCTGAAGGGGAAGTGCTGACATCAGAGGCTGCCAGCACCCATCCCTTCATGGATGACTCCACTGGGAACCAACCCTGTTAGGGTGGGTAGGCCTCCTGGAGGAGGTGCTGAGGATGGTCTCGTGGCTGCCAGCTAACTGGGTGCTCACCTTGGGAAACCAAGAGAAACTGGGCTAGTGACTCACTGCCCAGTCCGTGCCCCACAGGCTAGAGATGCAAGGATAACGGGGTGTTGGCTCTCATGCTGGTCTGGCTGGTGCCTAGACACAATGGGGTACCGGATGGGCCTCTTATCTGCCTCCCTATCCACAAGAAAAGTGCAAGGCCTCGGGCAAGAGACAGGCATGACTCTCCTAGCCTTGAATCTATAGCCCAGTAACAAGGACTGGGGGCACAGCCTGAGCAGGGAGGGAGCATCTGGAGACTACTGAGATTTCCCTCAAACCAGGCAGGTATCCCCCATTGCCTGCTCTGCCATAGCAGCTGCAATGGTGTCAGGAGTTCTTGTCACCTGCCAGGGCTATGAGAGGGGATTAGAGGGGCAGGACTTTGTACCTGATAGGAAGGCCTAGGAATCAGGATAGGAGAGGATGTGGGGGAAGAGAGGTGGGCTAAGAGGAACCCAAAGCTACATGGCTCTAGAGAGGCCACTGTGGGCCAGAGCTGCTGCAATGTGCCCCTCCCCCACAGCTGTATTTGAGTGATATTCAACAGGAACTATGTCAGGTCAAGAGTCTAGCAAGATAAGGAGGCAGCCTGAGTCCAGGCTTTATGAGAGCAGTGTTACTCAACTCTGAGCTTCAGCTCCCACGTGTGGAACTCAGTGGTACCCATTGCTAAATTCTGCTGTGAGGACTCAGAGGGATGCCGAGGCCCAGCCAGGGGTGCACTCAGAAGCCACCTGTCTCCCATGTCCCTGGCAGGTGGCACTACCAAGCTCCCGTGAATCACATACCAAACAGCTATTTCTCTACTTTTATTGTGTAACTTAAGTAGCCACATGTGTTTGGTGCCTTCCACATGGACAGCCCTGGAGCCAACTCTCTAGGGCCTTCCCTGGCCTCTGTCAGGCCTTGCCCCCATGGGGCTGAGTTAAGATAGGTGGGGGAACAAACTCACTTCCATTCCCTCTAGTGTGGATCAGGGATCCCCCACCTCTGCCCATTAGTTATCAGGACTGGCACAGAACTTCTGAGACCCCAAAGTGCTACTTTCCACAGCTACTACAGGTGCCTGTGTCTCACCTGAGTGTAATGAGCTCGGAACTTCCAGGGGTTACCTTCAGCATTTGGCTGGGTGCTAGCTTGGCCCGACACACAACCCACAGTGAGCCGAGGCGGTCACTGTGGTGGCTATTCTTGGTTGTCAACTCGATTACACCTGGAATGAACTAAAACCCAAGTGGCTGTGCACACCTGTGAGAGATTCTTTCTTAATTAAATCACTTGAAGTGGGAAGACCCACTTCTAATCCAGGTCTTTTGAGGTTGGAAGACACACCTTTGATCTGTGTACCACACTTCCTGCTGGCCGCCTCTATAAAGGACATGGAAGAAGGAAGCCTTCGCTCTTTGCCTAGTTGCTTTCATTCTGGCTGGCAAGTCCACTCCTTCACTGACATTAGAGCCTACTCTTTTGGGATCCCAGTGCATACTGAAGACCAGCTGAGATATCCGGCCTTGTGGACTGAACAACTACTGGCCCTTCCATTGATAGCCATTACTGAACTACTGTTCAATATATACACATACATATATTGAACAGTATATATATGTGTGTGTATATGTGTATGTGTGTGTGTGTGTGTGTGTTTTCAATTAGTTCTGTTCCTTTAGAGAACTCTAATATTGCCTACCCTACACACTGCTAGAAGTTGCAAAACTGCAGCCAGGGCAAACCCTGTGTTACATGATGCTGTCATGAGACCCTACATCTTTTGATAATTTGTCAATTTCTATTCACTTGTGAGTTGGTTTATCCATCTTCACCCACCTCACCAGCAACGATAGGCTTGGTGCCACCCTGGGCAAAGTGCATGGGCAGTCCTGTGGTTCTGCAGGAACTGTAGAGCTGCAGGAGGGGACCTTGAACTTTGATGCTCACCGGGAAGCCAGCTGGTATGAGTTGAACTGATGGCCTTCTCTTCAAGTACAAACAAACCCCTATCAGTGACCCCCAAGAGCCCCAGGGGCTACCTCAGTAGAAGCCAGAGGCAGCTTCTGAGAGTTCCAGTGAATGACTCAGTTCCCTCCCGTCTCCAAAGTGACAGTTTGGGGCTAGCCAGTGATCTCTGATGTGGAAAAAGAACTGGCTAATTGCCAGTTATTATCTCTTACCAAACTGGCAGCTGTTATGAGCAGAAATGTCTGGAAGTTAGAGCAGTCCACTGAGAAGAACAGAGACAAGTGGCCAGGAAAAACAGTGCCACCACAAGAGCTGTGAGAGTATCTCCACAGCACCTCTCATTCTGTATCCAACCCGAGTCAGGTCTTCAGACATAGACACACACGCTCCTTGATCCTGGAGATGGGGCCTGTAACTACCGCTTGCCTGACAAGGACTGACACCATGAGACTGGGTGGAGAATATGAGGGTCTACTCTTTTGACCATCACTTGAAGTTCAGATGGCCACACAGGAAGTATCAATTCTGAGCCGCCCCTAGGGTCTAAGCCTTGTCTCTCTGTTCACTCCTGAAGTGTGTGCTACTTTGGGCTTCTTTGTGGGGAGTATAAAGAGGTGAAATCTGGGGGTTTGAGGACGCGATGGTTCGATGGCTAAGAGCCTGTGTTACTCTTCAGAGGAGCTGGGTTTTATCTCCACCACCCACATGGCACACAGACATACATGTGGCCAAAGCATTCACACACAAAATAAAATGAATAAACCTAGAAAAAATTTAAATAAAAAGTGGCAAAAACTATGGAGGCTTAGTGTTGCACTTCTGAGGATACGGGTGAGGATGACTTGCAGAATTTAAATAGCAAACTGCACAGAAGGTGAGCTCCAGTTAAATAAGGGGATACACGCTCATGCAGGCTGGAAACAGGAGACATCTTTCATACTTCCAGGAAGGAGGATGTGTTTATTCTGTTCTCAGTCTCCTCTTTTTCTGATGGCTCAGGATGAAAGGCAGGCTGGATCTCCACTCACCAGACACGGCTTCCCAACTGGGGATTGTGAAAGGGAACTTCACCCTGTGCCTGGGAGGCTGGGGAAATTTGGGCTAAAGCCAAGTGGTCTTGTATGAATTTGGAAGCTCACACCTACTACAAGCATTGGGGGTGGGGGAATCTGCAGACACAGATGACCCTCACAGTGAAGCACAGTGAGCAGAGCTACGGCTGTGTTCAGCAAGGCCATGATGGAATCTAGACTCCAAGTTGTTTCTAGGCACCTGGAAAGTTGCCTAGCTCCCCAACTCCAACAAGGGCTACTCAAACCTTCCTGAGACAACTATGCTTCTGTTGGGGATTGTGGATAAAATCAACCTTAGTTGGGAGCCGACTTTAAGCAGAAAGTGGCTAGAAAGCAGCTATCAACTCTGCAGCCATCTCGAACCATATACCCTGATAGAGACTTGGTTTTCAACAGCCTACAACAGCTGAGCACACTCTGACAAACACCTTGTTTATCTCACATAGCTTGTTTTGCTGCTTAGTGACCCCAGCTGCATGGTGCACGTAGTAAAATGTCTTCACCTGTGTTCCCCTGCTTGTGCTTATAAATACCCAGGATTTCCTTGTAGTGGTGGTGGTGTAGTAGTAATAGGAGAAGTGTATAGGGGGTGGTCAGCAAGGGGTGGTGGTCAGTAGGAGGTGTGAATATAGTCTGTGGGAGACAGTAAAGGAGACTTGACCACACACTCTGTCTTGTCTCTATTCTTCAAGTCTCTTGCCCCTCCATCTCTACTCTCTCTCTTGACCAGAGCACTTAGCCCCAAAGCGTGGGGCAGTGTGGTCTACAACAGGCAGGAGTACCCAGTCTACAACATACTTAGGAAGTCCTCGTATGAGTTTTGAGGGAGAGCCTAAATCAGCACCCTTGTTGGGAAGTGAGGATAAGAGGGGGATAACCAGGACCCCACAGAAACTACCTCAAGGAAGAATATTTATACCTCGCTGTCTTGCTCTGGACTGCCCTGGCCATCTGATCACAGGAGTCACTGGTGAAGCTCATCTTACTCAGTACTTAGTGTACTCAGCACTAAATTACTGGGCATCGCTTAGGGTCACCATGAGCCAGAAAGCTAATGAGGCTATTTCCAGCAGGACACAGCAGGTTTGCTAAGCACCTATGTAGGCCTTTGTGTGGGCATTGTTACTGCAGGAGAAGGGTCTACAGGCCTGGTACTTGGCCCCCTCTCAAGAGTGTTTAAATTACTAGCAGTGTGGTGAGAGGAGTCCAGAGAGAACCTGAGCTTCAGAGGTGCTGGTGGTGCACCGCCGCCATGAGCTCAGCCTGTGCGATCCTGACCAGCATGCCCAGGGGATGGGGATGGCTTTGGCACACTCTTCCTGCAGCAAGGTACTGTAATGAGAAGCCAAGAACCCCGTCACTTGCAAATGACCTTCAAAAACCAGAGCATCGATCCTGCCTGGGGCTTCTTCCATGCACTGCCTCCTTCTGACCAGCAAGTAAGTAAAATGCAGCAAGAACTTTGGTCACTTTATCAGCTGAGTGTCCTGATTACAGGAAACAGGAAGGGCGTGCAGAACCCGAGGCATACAGCAGCTCACACCCTCGGTTCCCTACTTCTGACAGAGCAGGTACCTCCAGAGGGAGGACCACCAGGCCAAGATCAGGCCCGAGGTTGTTAAGAGAGAGGTTAGGCCAGATACCAGGCTTGCTGTTTCCAGTTCAACATATGGGCTTCTCTGATAAGTTAGGTGTTGTTCATCAACAGAAAAAAATTCTTAGTGAATTCTGTCAGTAAGATTATTTTTACTTGTTTGGTGGAGCCCGGCTCTGATTCCTGGACTAAAAAGCTGGGCAGTTCCCAACTACCCGCCACTCAGTGACCACTGGCTTCAGTTTGCCTTCTGTGTCTGTCTCCAGTAACACTGTGTAATGCTTCCCAACCTGACTGCCAACTGTGTGTGTGCAGGCAGGCATTGCAGGACCACCAAAAGGAAGGCTGGTAGAGCCAGGACACTAGGAGACATATGAGCTCCATGTGCTTCTGCAGGGCAATTGCTGAACTGCCTGCCTTGTCCACAAGGCAGGGGTCGCTGAGGTGTCACGCAGCTTTATACCCTGTGCAGAGCTCTATGGGTACTCACTGACCAAATAAAAGCATCACATTGATCTATGACTCTTGTGTTCTAGCTGGGTGGGAGTGGGCCTAGAAAAGCATCTATTGGGAAGGTTGTCCCCTCCTGTGTGGTGGCGCTTCCAAAGCCCCTCCCCAGTGGTCAGAATGGACAGCCAAGTCTTGGAAGTTGGCTGTCAGCCTGAACTTCTGAATTCATGTTTGTGTCTGCCAGGAAGAACATTCAGATCCAATACAGACCAGATTAAAAAAAAATGTTGACTTGCTCTCCAGGCGGATGGACCTGGAGAGAGACCAGA
The DNA here is from genome assembly GCF_011762505.2 of Arvicanthis niloticus. Lineage (NCBI taxonomy): Eukaryota > Metazoa > Chordata > Mammalia > Rodentia > Muridae > Arvicanthis > Arvicanthis niloticus. Next base: position 1,474,352 of record NC_047663.1, read on the forward strand.
GTCTGAGACATACTCTCTACACCCTGAGTGAACTCAACAGTTACCTTCCTGCCCACCGTGGGTCCCAGGAAGCCCACTTGCCTTCCAACCCTTGATGTGCAAGAAGCTGGCAGGCAGCAGCAGGCACGTTTTGCACCGTTCAAAGCCAAGAACTGGTGATTCCTACAAGAGCTAACTGTCTACCTGTGACCCCAGAGATAGGTCTGGACCTCCCTCTCTGCCCTGTTCCCCTATCTCCCCTATCTGCAAAGGGCCTTTCCCGGAGTTTACAAAAGGAACTGCTATTTGGCTTCTCGAGCTTGTTATCTTGGTATATGTGGTGTGTTTAGGGGCAGGGTCTCTGTAGCCCAGGCTGGTCTCGAACTCCCAAGGGCTGGAACTACAGGTATTCCTTACCACACATGGCTTAGCTTCCTCGGACTTCTGTTGGAGGCAAATGGGAAGACCAGAGACCAGCTGTAGTCATCCTGTGGGAACGGTGGATACTGGGACAGAGAAACAGGCCTGGTTGCGACTGCGCAATCCATCAAGTAGCCAAGCCCCGCCCCCGAGCACGGTGGCCCCCGCCCCTCAGGTTGCTAGGGGAAGTGACGTCACAGCGCGATGGCGGCGGCTCCTTTAGGCAGCTGAAGGGGGATTTAGGCCCGGAAGATCCGAGTCCATCCGCGGCGGGGAGAGGGCGAGCGGGGCCGGCAGGGGCCGGAGCAGCGGCGGCGGCGCTCGGACTGTCCCATCCGCCCCGTATTGAGGCGCTGAGAGCGACGGGGCGACCGGAAAGCGATGGTGAAAGCGGGGCCGTGAGGGGGGCGGAGTCGGACCGGACCCGCAGTAGCGGCAGCAGCGGCGCCGCCTCCCGGAGCGCAGACCCAGGAAGCGGCCGGGCGGGCAGCAGCGAGCCGCACCGCTGCCATGGAGCTGAGGGTCGGAAACAGGTACCGACTGGGCCGCAAGATCGGCAGCGGCTCCTTCGGAGACATCTATCTCGGTGAGGCCCGGCGCCATCGAGCACCCGGGAGCCTTGCGGGTCGGCGGGCGGGGTCCCCGGCAGGCCGAGGCCTGCGCAGGGCCGTAGTGGACACTCGGCATCCCCGCAGTCCGAGGGCCCGGGCCACCGGCCGCGGCCAGACACCAACGGCCGCTGTGCGAGCGCGGCGGGTCGGGGTGGGGTGCGGGGAAGGGCCGGGGGACAGCTGGGCTTGGGGACCGCAGGACCGTGGGGGCAGAGCTCGGAGCGTGTCTGGGGGGTGGTCGGACACCCGGCCGGGGAAGAGCAAGGCCTAGAGGCGGGGGGCAGCGGGCTTCGGAAGAGGTAGTGGGGTGTCAGAGGGCGTGGGAAAAGGACAGGGGGCCCGGGCCGGGGGACAGCGGGGAGGGGGATGGGAGGGCAGCGGGCTGGGGGTGGGGCCGGAGGGGGCAGGGCCTGGGCCGGGCGGCAGCATCTTCCCCCCCACCTAAGGTCATCGCAGTAAACAAAGGCCAGGCTCTACTCCGCAAAGGGTCTTGGTCTTGTTCCTCATCCCTGCAGTGTAGTCCTGGATGTTTTCATGTGTGGGGGAGAAATGTCAAAACAACCCAAATGTAGTGTGGAGGTGGGGAGCGTCCCAGTCAGAAATGGGGAAATGACCGGCTGAGTTCTAAGGGTTCTTGGGGCCCGCCTGGGCCTGCCCTTTTCCACAATGGCATCTCCAGTTAGCTGACCCGCTGACGGGATCACCCTTCGCCTTCTAGCTGCTACCTTACTCCGAAACAGGACTGAAAATGTTCCCTGTGCTTGGCCTGAAAGGTCTTGGTTTGGTTGGGGTCTTCAGGATGTGTTGAGCGTCTGAGTTGACTACTGGACATCCGGAAATCAACAAGAATGAAGTTTTGATGAACGCAGATAACATTCAGTGTCGAGATCTTGGCAGACTAGAGGGGAGAGAAGTGGTGTGAAAGTTCTCATGACAGCTCTCAGAACTCTCAAGGTAGACACGAGAATCCTAGACTTGGTTAAACTAGCCTAGATTATGTCGGACTTAACGGTGAACGGGTATGCTTGTATATCCCCGACAGTTGGGGATTTTTCAATAAAAACTTTTTCCTGCATTTCTCAGTAGAGTTATAAGTTATTCCAAAGCCCCTTGAGAACTTGGAGCCTTCTGGTGGTGAACTTCCTGTTAGAGGTGACCGTGCTCTGTTGAGCAGTAGCCCGTCCCCAGCACCCCAGCACGTTTGTTTGGATGTTGTACCTCTAATGGAGAGTCAGGAAGAAGCAGTGCTTTGGGCCTTGCCATTCAGGCTTCCTAGGTTTAAGAACTTCCACTCCAACTCCTCTTAGGACCTTGAGAGCAGGCAGTGTGGAGTGAACCGCTGGCCCATTTGGGCAGTTCATAAGTATTTATGGTGCCTGGGTAGCATACAGGGTAGCTTGCTGTGTGCCACATGAGTCCCTTTGAACCTGAGCTTGTTGCCAGAGTGGTCTGATGAGTGAAATATGCTTAGAGATGCTTAGGGTTTGCTTATTTAAATATTTATAACCAAGTAGTGAGCCAGATGCCTTCTCGGCAATGTTTGGGAGTCACAGTGCTGGGTAAATTGGAGCTGTTTGGCTTATTTATAGAACAATAGATTTTGGCAGGAGTTTAACCTCAGGATATAGGAGCTATACTGAAGATCAGTCCATTAGCCACCCTTTCGTGGGCATCAGAAAATAGATATTTTGAAACTTTTTGTTCCCTGAGATTTTGCCAAAAGGTTTTATACTTTCTGAAGATTGATTCTAACAACCATGTGCTATGGTAGTCACATGTCATTCAGAGATGTGAACCTTTCTCCAGGAGAGTGCAAACTGTGTCTGGAGTTGAAGCTTAGTCACTCACATCCCTTCTGCCCCACCTGGTTCCCACGGCCTTAAAAAAGAGAAAGAAAAAAACACTTCCATCCAGAGCATGGGACAGGACAAAGGGCTGAAAGACTGTTGGGAACCAGCAGATGCATATCCTGCCCAGGGTCTTCCACAAGTGTGTGGGTGGTGGCTGGCTTAGACACAGGCCTGGGCACAGCATTTGATCACATGAGCTAGCCTTTTCCAGAAAGTTTTAATTTGGTGACTCCTCTGTTGTGCTCCAAGATGGACACTGGATCCTAGGGTTAGAGTCATTGGCTTATCTGTCAGGGTGTGAGGTTTTTTGTTGTTTTAAGACATGGTCTCACTATGTAGCCCTGGCTGGCCTTGAACTCAGAGGTCTGCCTTCTGAGTGCTATGTGCCAACATGCTGGGCCTACAGTGTGCCTTTTGCGGGGGATTAAGCACTGCCCACTGCCAGTCTTTCTTTGCTTGGCTCTCAGCCCTCATTAGTGTCCTTTCAAGCTACCCCCTTGGGGAACTGAACATGAAATGAGTGATTCAGAATAAGATAGGCTAGAAAAGCAGGTCTGCAGGACAGGTTGGAGACAGAGGACCTGAAGACAGTGGGTGGATTGGCTTTCCCATACTGTAGGTCGAGGAGCCATGTGAGCATGCATGGAGTTGGAGCCTCATCTTGAAGTCTGTATAACATGCATTCTAGTGCAAGTGTATTTGAAAAATTCCTAACTCTCTCACTTTTGATGGTCTTCATAAAGCACTTTATTCTTCCAGTGGGGTTCTTCCTGTTTTAAGCCTGGGAGTTGGGTTTTTTTATATTTCTTCCTGAGATATTTTTACATAGAAATATGTAAAACTGTAGTCATAAGTCATTAAACCTGTGCTTGTGCCTTCCCTGATGGCCTGCAGTGCCAGCAGGCAGAAGGAAAGTCTGTAGTGGCCTGCCACGTTATTTATTGTTCATGTCTTCTCTGAGACTACCTTGTTAGAGGGAAGTGGCATTGTGAGTATTTCTTGATTGCCCAGGTTTTAGAAAACCCAGTCTCTGTCTTTGTCTAAGCCAGCCAGATGTAGAATGTGCCACTGCCCACATACCTGTAGATGACCCTGGACAGAGCATTTGCTGACTTAAGCAGCCTCTCTGTCCTAACCTCACCCCAGCATGTGGTGCTTACAAACTAATGTTTCTGATGCGTTGAGAAACCAGTAGAAAGCCCTTTTGCTGGCACTGTGCCACTTGATAACTTTCTTTTCTTTTTAAATTTTATATGAATGTTTTGTCTGCATACTGTATATATGTAGTGCCCTTGGAGGCCAAAAGAGGGCGTAGAAGCCCCTGGAACTGGAGTTACAGACTGTCAATGTGCAGCTAGGGCTCTTAACTGCTAAGCCATCTCTTCAGTGTCCCTGCTAGATAACATTTTACTCTTAAGTCAAGTTTGTTCCCAGACCAAAGGGGCATGGGTAACTTAGGGAAGAGTTTGCAGTGTGGGCTAGGCTGGGGTCCAAGTTGTCCAGTGTTGAGTAAGTGAAGGTCTGTTCAGTGGAACCGTACAGGCCCAACCTCAAAGTGCAAGAGGCGCAAGACAAGCATTACCTACCTACTGTTTTGACAGCCGCTTTCATCCTTCTCTCCTCTGGAAGCAAGCCATCAAGTCTGAGGATATCATAGGTGAAATGGGAGTTTCTTTTCCACTGCATAAATTTGTTCCTTACCCATTACTCCAGTTTCTCTGCACCTCAGCTGACAAGGCAGTCAGATTTCATGATGTGCCTAAGCATCCCTTGGAAGTTAAAACTTTGTAGCATCTTCATCTGATTTTTCTCCTCACAACCTTGAGTGGCTTCTGAACACTGAGGGTTAAAGAGAGTGGTACTTCTGATCTCACAGTGGCCTTCAACAGGAAGGATGTCTTTTAAGAAAAATTGTGTATGCATGTGATGTACCTACATGCATGTGTGTTTACATGTGGGTACATGTGTACAGGATACACATACATGTGGAAGCCAGAAGCTGACATCACTGGCTTCTCAGTCCCTCTCTATATATTGGGGCAAGCACTCTCACTTGAAACCAGAAATCCAGTCTGTGCTTCCTGCATGTGGGGCTGACAAGTGGGATGCCACACCTACCTTGCATTTAAATAGGTGCTAGGAGTCTAAACTCTGGTCCTCGTGCTGGGGTAGTAAGTGTGTTACCTACTGTGCCACACATCAAAGAACTAAATTTACCTGTTGTTGGAGAAAAGTCAAGGCTGAAGTCCTGGTACCCCCAAAAAGGAACTGAGTATCCAGGAAGAATTGACAGTTCTGATGGCTTATGTGACTGCCTTACAGGACAGTTCTAGAACTGAGACAGTAATGGTGGGGCCACAACTTGATTTTACCTACTTCTTGCCCTGTGTTTGAAGTTACAGGGGAGTCGACCCTAGGGCAGCTTTGAGCCTCAAGTCAGTACTGAGTGATGGGGACAGGAGAGTCACTAGATTCCTTTGTGTTGTTCTGCCCAATGTGACTACATTGAATAAATCTCCTTTTCTTTCTTTTTTTCAGTTTTTCAAAACATAGCCCTGGCTATCTTAGAACTCACTCTGTAGTCCAGGCTGGCCTCAAACTCAGAGATCCACCTGCCTCTGCCTCCCCAGTGAAGGCATACACCACCACTACCCAGGTGTATTGTTGTTGTTGTTTTTGGCTTTAAAAAAAAATATATTGGGGCTGGAGAGATGGCTCAGTGGTTAAGAGCACTGACTGCTCTTCCAGAGGTCCTAAGTTCAATTCCCAGAAACCACGTGGTGGCTCACAACCATCTGTAATGGGATCTGATGCCCTCTTCTGGTGTGCTTGAAGACAGCTACAGTGTACTCATGTACATTAAATAAATAATATTTTAAAAATATGTATATATTATGTTTTGCCTGCTTACATGTCTGTGCATCATGTGCTTGCAGTACCTGAAGAAGCCTGAAGAGGATGTCTAATCCCCTGTTTAGAGTTATAAGACAGACAGGTGTTGGTTGACTTCCCTGTGGATACTGGGAAATAAGCTGACCTGGAAAAGTAGCCAGTACTCTTTAACTACCGGGTCATCTCTCCAGTCCAGACAAGCTAGATCCTGATGAGAGTGACCAGCATTTGGGCTTGTCATTCAGTGTTCCCTTCCTGCCCTAGATAGAGTGATGTGCTGGGTTAGATTCATGTAAACTTTTGGACTGTTCAACCTCAGGGCTCCCAAATAAATGTTTTTATCTGTTCTGCATCTGAACCCCTGATTACAGTGGCATCTTTTAGGTACTAATGTCCCTTCTGGTAGCATTTACCAGACTTACATATGGTAAAGAACCTGGTAGTGTAGTCACTACCAGAGTTCCTAGGCTCTTCTGAGTTTGGCCCAGGAGCAGTGTAAGGTCTGGACTAGATTTGCATGCTTGTGGGGCTCAGGAGATGTGGCCTGCTGGGGTGAGAGGACAGACATACAGGGCTACAAACCAGAGTCTACATTGGCACCTGTAAGGCAGATGGAACTTGGAGTTGCTTAGTCTTTGTGCACAGGTGATACAGTCCCTGGAGTAGGCATTGTCTGTCCCCTCAAGTCTGTATCTGTCTTGTGTCCATCTGCTACTCTCCTGACTATCAGACTCAATACAGCCCCTCTCAATAAGTCCTGCGGGCTTTTTTTGTGACATAGTATATGGCACTGGCTTCATGAAAAGATGTCATTCATTAGTTTATGGTATTGGCTGCATGAAAAAAAATGTAATTAGGTCAGACAGTGGTGGCTCACACCTTTAATACCCACAGAGGCAGGCAGATCTCTGAGTTCAGGGACAGGCTGGTCTGCAGAGCAAGTTCTGGACAGCCAGAGCTACACAAAAACTTTCTTGAACCCGCCTCCACAGGTGGAGGGTGGGGAGAAATGGTGCAATTTCACATTAAGTTGTAGAATTGTCGTTGGTCATTTGTTCCCAAGGCTGAGAGTATTTCAGGAGCCACGGAAGAGTAAAGCTAGAGGCGTTTTCCACCTTCCTGAAGGTCCCAACCCAGTAGGCTGGTTGGCCCCAGCCTGCCTTGTCCCTGTGGATCTGCCAGCTGGCAAGGGTGGTATGGTGTCCCAGAGAGTACTGCTTTGGGGTTCAGAGAGTTGCTGACATAACTGGTGAAGTGAGTCACCATAGCTCCTGGCTGGCAAGTTCAGCTCAGAGTCCAGGTCCTTAAAAGAATTCAGAGGTCATTTTTCATCTGCAGATGCATTCTAGGTGAAGTCATTTCTTGTGTAAGTGGATAAGTTTAAGTTGTCCTGCCTGTAGGCAAGAAGAATAAGATACATTGCTTCATACTACTAATGTCCCAAAGATTTCTTGTAGAATAGTAAATGAAGTTCTTAAACCTAGATTGGTCACTGGCAGTGATTAGATCCTGTTATTCTTTTGGATCTGCAGCATTGGAGATTAGCTTTCGGCCCAGATGTTCTCTGAGCGGCTAGCCATCTGACAGACCAAAATGACTTGTGATTCTTGGGTGGCAGTAGGCAGTTTGTTGGCTTTAGGTTGTCCCTATGCTTATGGGCCTTGCTTCACAATCCATCTCAGTGACTCATTAACTATTTGTTTCCTCAGCTCCCTGTGAAACTCTTGCATACCCCTCCCGTCTTTGTTGACAAGAGATTGAGTCACAGAGAGCTAGCCAGGCTGCTCAGTCCACAACTTGTCTACCCAACACAGACCCTGGTCATGTGTGGTTGTATCAGGCTCTATTAAAAAAAAAAAATCCATGTTAATCTTTTTCAAATAACTACAGTCCTGGAAGTAAAGAATTGCTTCTTACTTAGAAACAGCCTGTCTGCAGGGCAGTGGTGGCGCACGCCTTTAATCCCAGCACTTGGAAGGCAGAGGCAGGCGGATTTCTGAGTTCGAGGACAGCCAGGACTACACAGAGAAACCCTGTCTCGAGAAAAGAGGGAAAAAAAATAAGAAAAGAAAAGAAACAGCCTGTCAAGGAGGAGGGCTGTGTGGTACTTGAAGCTGTGTTTATTAGGCCTCTGGTTGTACTGTGTGGAGGCAGAGGGAGGAAAATCCAAAGCATCTTGGACCAGGTAGATGGAGGAACATTTATGTGGGAACCTTTCGAATAAAGCATGGGACGGATGCTTACACACAAAGCTGTCTTTTTACCTCCAAACTCCTGGGCTCTCGTTACCATAATATTGTCACAACTAACAAAAACTCTGTGTCCCCAATGGGGTGAGGGTGGCACCTACCTTTAATCCTAGCATTTGAGAGACAGAGTCAGGCAGATCTCAGAGTTCAAGGCCAGTCTGATCCACAAAAAGAAAGGGTAAGGAGTTATTCCTTGGTTTAGTTGAAGGTCTTTTAAGCCTGTGATGGTTTGTTTGGAGATGATTGTGTCCACATGAGAGTCGCTCGTGAGAGACTGTTGAGATGTGTGGGTAAGAAGGCAGGCTCATCTGCCTGAGATTGGGAGGAGGGAGAATAAGGGGAAACCCAGCTCTCCTCCTGGGAGAGTCAAGCATGCTCCAGAAGGCCTATCAAACCACCACAGAGAAGCATCCTCCCTATTGCTCTGCCTTGGCATGCCCTGAGTGGGTAGGAGGAGCCATATTGACTGGGTACAGAGGGTCCAGGTAAATTCTTACAGGAAGGTAGAATGCCAAAGATGCTTTCTTACATGTTTTTAGTAAAAATGGCTTTCTGTGTTGGTCAGCCAGCAGTACCTTCTCTTGCTAGGAAGTGCGAAGCACGTACCGTTTAGTCCATCTCAGGAAACCAGTACTACAAGGGTAGGGTGCGGTTCAGTGGCATGGTTTTGGCCATGTGCAGGGGTCTTGGATTCCACTCCTCGTGCTGTTCCTGCCTCACCAAGATGTAAAGGACATCAAATAGCACTCGTCCTTTTCTGTAGTAAGCTTTGCGTTTTGGTTATGTGGAAGACACAAAATAATCCATGTAATCTCCTTGCTGTCTAAGGTACGGACATTGCTGCAGGAGAAGAAGTTGCCATCAAGCTTGAATGTGTCAAAACCAAACATCCTCAGCTCCACATTGAGAGCAAGATCTACAAAATGATGCAGGGAGGAGGTAAGGTTCATTTTCAGTTAAAATGTCCACCCATAGCCTAGCTTACAGATTCAGAAGACCTCGTGCCCCCCCAAAAGGAAGCATAACCTTAATGTACTTTGCTTAAGAACTACCTTAATTAGCTTCCCATTAGATGATAATGTCTTTGAAACCTGGATTTTGTGTAAGTTTGAAAATAAACATGGTGCAGCATGTCACAGCACAGTGCTTCTTGCCTGCTGGCCTCTTCTGGGTCACATGCTTTCCTTAGAACTTGAGGATAGTCCTGTAAAACTCTGAAGTTTCAGTTTTCCCTTGGATAGGAGTTTTGAACATGACTTCTCTGACTCCCAGCTAAGTCAGTGTTCTCAGTTCTGTAAACCTTATTATAAGACTTTAGAGTGCTAAATAGTTTGCCTGATGGAGCAGGGCCTCTAATCTGAGGCTTTCAGGTAAGACTATGAGGCCCAGGCTCACCTCCTAGGATAGGAGCCTGCTTATGACAGGCTTTGTGTCTGAAAAACAAACCAGCAGAAGCCTCTAGGTGCTGTGATAGTTGGAGTAGGGAGGAGAGCCCCCATTATGTGACAGACATTTTATTGGCCTCAGCAGGAAAAAGGAAACTGTTGTTTTGATGTTTCCCTCACCAAAAGCAGTTTAATTCAATCTCTGCTGGAAGCCAACTTTCTCTAACAGAAGGTCAAAGGCAGTAGCTGTATGCTGTTGTGTGTCCCCTTAAAGTCCATTGTATCCTGTCCTGGGTATTAGAACCAGCGGAGGCCATAGGCAGATGAGCACTTCTTTCCTGGTGACATACTCACATACCTTCCACACAGTAGGGCTGGTGCACGTACGAACTCACAGACTGTATATGGACCTCAGCCAGATTGGTTCCCAGCCCTGAGAGAGGAAGTAGACACACACAACCATCCCTGAGCCAGAAGCTACCTCCAACTGATAAATGTTCACAAAGGAAAAATTAGTTTTCTCCAACAGTATCACCAGGTACACAAAACAAACCCCTCTTAAGGAAAGATCCCATGCCCACAGTCGTGACGGCCAACACAAAATGAACTCAGTGGCACTGTTGGAGGTTCCATGTCTCATAATGATTTGTTTGGACATTTTTGTTCCATTTTTTCTTTTGCTTTTCCTGTCATCTTTTGCTTGTGTTTTATGGTTTCTGGTGGTGTTTGGGGGATTTCTGTGTCTCTGCATCTGTCTGCGTTTCAATGTGCTCTTTCTTTGTTTCTTCTGTTGTTTGATCCTATTCAAGTTTGTTGGGCTTTAGTTTTATCTTTACTGTCTGAGGTCAACAGAGTCCAATGCTGTACACCTGCCCTCTGGCACCGTCCTCAGTAGGACTGCCCTCTTGGGGCCATTAGCCTTTGTAACAAGTGGAGTAGAGCAAAATCACATAAGGACTAAGCTTAGTGCATTAAGGGTTATAGTTGTAAAAATGTGCTAGCCCAGATACTAGCCCAGGTGCTAGCCTCAGGGTGAGGCAGTGACAGTGGTCAGAGTCTGGCTTCAGCTGCTGGTGGGTAGCATTGCTTACTGTGTGGGCCCTTAATCATTTGCCCACATCCCTTCTCCAGACTCCTAGAATCCAGACAAGGTTCAGAAATGGGTGTTACTCTTTCTTGGCCTTTGAATGTTGTTCTTCTGGCTTTAGTCGGGTTTTACTCTTGTTGCCTACTTACTGTAGCCATACAGGTCTCTGTTTTAGGAAACGCTCTGTGCCCAGGAAAAGGATGCACAGTTATAGCAGTGTTTGTTATCTGACACCAAATGGAGGTTGGCAGATACAGGATGGGGGACAGACTCTGCTCAGAAACCACAAGGTATTGCTCCCTGACATGTGTCATGTTTCTCTGTATGTAGGTGATACGGGTCACTTTGCTGCCTTCTGAAAGGAACAAGTTCGTCTTTGGTTGTCTTGATCTTGTTTACCTTGGCTCTGGCGGGGGGGGTGGGGGGGAGAAGAGAAGAAAAGAAAGCATGCATGCATGGCTGCAGCATGAAGTTTTATCTAGGAGACTAGTGTGTCACAGTGCTCATTGAGAGCTGCTATGCTGGGCGACAAGCCAGCTTGGAGTTCTATGCAGTTGCTGTGCAGTGGGTGCCGCAGAAGGGAGACTAGTGGGCTTTCTATACGATACAGACTTGCAACCTGGACAGTCAGCCTCGCGATTGTGAGCCAGGCACTTCACCAGCACTGACAGTGCTCAGGTGTTTTCTTTAAACCACTGGCAGCACTTTCCAGGCATAGATCTACTTTGGATTCTGAATTTTGCTAGTATGAGGTACCTGGCTTCAGAGTAGCAGTGAACCTGTTGTGGGAAGGGTCTTCATTACACACTAGCAGGAGCCTTCTCCTGGGTTTTATAGTTACTTTCTCCCTAGGCTTTACTACTAGTTAGCTTCTGGCAGTTTGCTGAGGATAAAGTGAATCACAAATGAGACTCTGCATCTCTCCCGGCCAGGGAGTCTGTGAGCCCAGGAATCCTTTGCAGATGACGGTATTTTATTTTACCCAGTCTCCAATGTCATGGGATAACAACACTATTGTTCCCCATTGAAAAGGAAAGTGGTGCCATCTATCACATAGACCACCAGCCATGACATCAAGAAGCCATGACACACTCCTCCTAAAGAGCAGTGTGCTGTTGTGGGACGCAGTCAGGCCGTGTGCAGTGTGCTGTTGTGGGACGTAGTCAGGCCGTGTGCAGTGTGCTGTTGTGGGATGCGGTCAGGCTGTGTGCATTTGTAACCTTGTGACAGTATATGCCTGGAACTTGTTTGCATGTGATAGAATCTCCTAGAGTAAACATAGGAAAAATTAAGAGTTTACTTAGCTTAAGATCAAAATACCATCAGTTGGGCTGGGGAGTTAGCTTGATGGGTTAAAATATGGAAAGTGGAAAACAGGAAAATCACCCAGAAGCTCACAGGTCACATAGATCCCCTGGAGTGTACAGCCCAGCAGCAGAAACCAAGAAAGACTCTGTCTGAAACAAATTCCTAAAAAGATATCTTCTGCCGGGCGGTGGTGGCGCAAGCCTTTAATCCCAGCACTTGGGAGGCAGAGGCAGGCGGATTTCTGAGTTCGAGGCCAGCCTGGTCTACAGAGTGAGTTCCAGGACAGCCAGGGCTATACAGAGAAACCCTGTCTCGAAAAACCAAAAAAAAAAAAGTTATCTTCTGACCTCTTTGGGGGACAATAAAGATATAGGATGAAAACAATGTGGCACAAACATGTACCCGCACATATACATACGGATTAAGTAAACATTTAAAATATGGTCAGTTTAATTCAATTTAATTGCAAATTTTAATTTAAAAATATCATTTATGGTAGCATACACCTTAAATATTATCAGAGAATGTCATTTTAAAAATACCATTTATAGCCAGGTGGTAGTGGCACACACCTTTAATTCCCAGTACCTGGGAAGCAGAGGCAGACGGATCTCTTTGAGTTGGATGCCAGCCTGATCTGCAGATTGAGTTCCAGGCTGGCCAGGGCTGTTAAACATGGAAACTCTGTCTCAAAAAACAACAACAAAAACATAGTAGCAAAATAGGAAGTACATGAGGTGTTTAGGAATAAATTCTAAGATAGGCAAGTACTCTATGCAGAAAGTTAAAAGGTTTTGTTGGAGGACCTAAAGAAGGCTCAGTATTAGTTCTCTCATAGTTGGTTTTAATGTTAAGCAAAATTCCAGTCAAAACAACAATCTTCCCTTCTCTTCGCCTCTTTTTGAGACAGGGTCTTTCTGTAGCCCTGGCTGTATTATAATTCACTATATAGACCAGGCTGTCCTTGAACTCAGAGGGTCAACCTCCCTTTGTTGTCTCCCAGCGACTGAGATTAAAAGTGTATACCACTATTCCCAGCTTGTTTTTTAACTTGTATGTGTGTGTTTGCCTGTTTGTATGTATGTACATCACATACATACAAACACATGAGTGCCTGTTGCCATCAGAAGAGAGTTTTGGATCCCTGAACTGGAATTATGTATACATAATCGGGAGCCACTGTGTGAGTGCTAGGAATCAAATCTGTCTTTTTCTTTCTTTTATATTATTTATTTTCTGTATATGTGTACACTGTAGGTGTCTTCAGACACACCAGTAGAGGGCATCAGATCCCATTACAGATGGTTGTGAGCCACCATGGACCTCTAGAAGAGCAGTCAGTCAGTGCTCTTAACTGCTGAGCCATCTCTCCAGCTCTGTCCACATCCCCCCCTCCCACAGCTCCCCCGCCTCCAGAATCCATTTTGATTATGTTGTTAATGCTTCTGACCTCCCTGCCAACCCAACTTCATAGTTTTCTCATTGAAATAACAAAAACACAGGGAAAACTTTAAAAAGGGAAATAAGACAAAACCGAACAAAACAAAAAGCACATAGAGGAAAAAAAGTTGGAGTCTTCAGTTGTTGTTGGCCAGTTTTCTGGACATGTAGCCTGTTCTTGGTGAGAGAGTCGTTGACATGCATACCTGGTGACACTACCCGGGAGAGAACTGGTCTCGCCTTCCCAGCAAGTATCAGTTGCAAGTAGCTCCTTGGATAGGGATGGGATTTTATGTCTACTTCCCTTCTCAGTGTTGGGGTTGCGTGTGATTTGAACCTGTGTAGCTCTTAGAGAACCGGAGAGGAGAGTGAAAGGCCAAGGATGACTGTGCTCGTGAGGAACAGCAGTTGGCTGAGAGTTTCACCACTCGCTGCAGAGCTGTGAAGGTGAAAGTTGTGTGGTTCTGGACAGGGCCTGGTCCAAGACTGGAGCCACTTTCCCATGTGCCCTGATGTGAGGTGTCCCTCACGGTGGGTGTGCGCCTGCTGTACAGCACACTGAGGCTCCAGGTCACTGTCGCTCTGCTTTAGTGGCTTCTTATGCCGACTCTTGAGTTCATTGCTCTTTGCAGTGTTTAATCTGCTTGTTTTTTCACCTTAAAATTTCCAACTTTTGTTGTTAGATGTGTGTGTTTCCTTTAACTTTCTTGCCATGGAATTTAGTTATATTTAATAACAACTTTTTTTCTTTTGCGTTATTGTGTTTTAATCTGAGTCCCTCACGTGCTAGGCAGCCTCTCCACTCCTGAAGTTTATCTTCTTCACTTTGTTTTTATTTTGAAACATGGTTTCAATTAAGTTCCCCAGACTTGTCTAGAGTTCACTCTGTAGTCCTAACAAGCCATGAACTTATGCTCTTCTTGCCTCAGTTTCCTGAGTAGCTGGAATTACAGCCCATTGGCATATTTTATTATAATTTGTAAGGTTCTTCTTCATCAGTTCTAATCTGTGCCCATTTCTCCATACTTTTGCAACATGTCTCGAAACTTTTGAATGCCAACATCGAGAATCTTACATTCCCGTGTGTTGGGTATTTCTGTCATGCACATTCTTCCTCTGTTTCTGGGTTAAAGTCAAGTTATATTGGTCTTTTTAGTTCTGTCTTTTAGGGTGACACTTGGGCATGGGGTAGTGGGGGTTTTTTTTCAGGTGTCAGCATCATCTTCTCGTGAGTTACTTTAGTACAGGGGTGAATTGAGTCTCTTATTATATCACTGCTAGAAGCAAAAGTGACTTCTGCACTTAAACACTTTTCACTGTTAATACGAGGTCTCCGTGTGTAGCATTGCACTTTGACACTCTTGCAGGGGAATGATGGGGTCTAGGGCCAGGAATAATTTCGTAGAGAAAAATGGTGAAAGCAAGCAGGACAGACATGTCCATGTAAGCCTGACATTGGAGAGACAACAGAAGAATCTAACTCCAGCCCAGACTGGATAAGACCCTATCGCAAGAGAAAAAAAAAACAAAAAAAAAAAACAAAAAACTGAGATTATTACTCACCACAAAAAGATACTAAATAAATAAATAGGAAGGTTATATCCTCCTAGAAAAAATTTGTCAAGAAATGCTGAACATTTCAGAGAAGAAAACGGGTGTGGTTGTTCTTTTCATAAAAGATACATTCTAAGGTCACAGATTGGTTTCCCGCTCTAGGTACAGTTGGGGAATGGACAGTGCTGAGCAGGAGCAGGGTGACAGGAGCAGGGTCTTGCTCATGCTGCTCCACGTCAGTTGTCTTACTCTCTAGAAGGCTTCTGATGTCACCATGTCTTGTGTAGTCAAATCATTTGTGCCTTAACACCACAGCAAGTGTGTCTCAGTCATATTCAGAGGTAAAAGGAATTCCATGTATTATAATGGACAGACATAAATAAGAAAAGCAAACCTAAATCATCTTAGTTGGGGTTTCTATTGCTGTGAAGGGACACCATGACCTCGCAACACCTACAAAGGAAAGCGTTTAACTGGGGCTGGCTACAGTGCAGAGGTTTACTCCATTGTCATGGTGAGAAGCATGGTAGCATGCAGGCAGATGGTACTAGAGAGGTCTACAGCTGAGATCGGCAGACAGCAGGAAGAGAGAGACTGGGGGTGGGGCCTGTGTTTAGCTTGATCATCTGAGACAGCAAAGCCACACCTAATAGTGGCACTCACTGTGGGCCTATGGGGGCCATTTTCTTTCAGACCACTACACCACTGAGACGACAGGTAGGCCATTGGAGATCATGGAGTGCTGGCTGGAAGAAATGTTACACAGCACACGAGGTAGTGCTGAGTGCTGTTTACCTAAGAGCAGTCACGTAGGGTAGATGGGATGTAGAAGATCCCATTAGGAGTAAATATACTAGGTCTTCAGTTAGGTTCCCAGTCTCAATTACTTTTATATTTAGATATTTGTCATGTAGGTTCTCAATATGATAGAAAGTAGTTTAAGATAATGAAACTTTTTTTTCAATAGTAATTTGTTTATTTTATACACATTGCTATGTTTTTGCCTGCACATATATCTGTGTGAGGTGGTCAGATCTTGGAGTTACAGACAGTTGTGAGCTGCCATGTGGGTGCTGGGAATTGAACCAGGGACCTCTGGAAGAGCAATCAGTACTCCTAACCTCTGAGCCATCTCTCCAGCCCCCAAAACTTTCATTTTCAAATGGTAGATGTTTTTACTGCAAACATCTAAACTCACAGTGAAGCTCCACTAAGTGTTTTACATGGAAGGAAAGAGAGCCCTTGGGCTCATGACAGAACCAACAGTGGAGTATGTATGGTAAGAGCCAGTGGCAGTGGGCGGAGCTCACTAGACCACACACTGGAGCCCAAGGCATCTGGTAAAGCTTCTCTACAGTGCTTGCTCTTTGACCTGTGCAAAGCTGCTTTGTGCCCTTGTTGCTGGCATTATTCATGAGCAAGTGGTCTCAGCTTTTTTCTAACCATCTTTTTGTGACCGTCTGTTGTGTATGATCTTAGATAAAATATTTGGTCCTCGACCCATTTTTCAAAAGTAAGAGTGTTGAGTGTTGACTCTTGTTTTCAGATCTAACATCTTGAAGACATCCTTCAGTTCCTTCCCTCATTTGGAGTTCTGGATTGTTCAGTGGTGTGACGGTTGTTGTGTTCTTTTAGACAGGGTCTTAGTGTGTGGTCCAGGGCATGAACATCCTGATCCTAGAGGCCCACCTCACACCTCACAAGCGCATCACCACACCTGGCTGGTTTCTTTCTGTTGGATGGGTCCTGTTGTTTTTATCCTCTCTCCTACCAGTTGGTGTGTCTGAAGTCTGAAGGAATCTCCAGGAAGTTGTCTTCCTGTTTGCTTTTATCCCGTCAGTATCAGGGGAAAAGGGAAATGCTTTTTTTCTCTCTTCTACAACCCATGGAAGTTGTCTTTCTCTTCTGTTTCTCAGCATTAGGTTCCAGCCTCATGGGCACAGCTGTGGCCTCCTTCCCGCCGGCTTCTCTGGAGCTGTCTTATCTCACATGGAACTTAACTATCTCACTTGCTGCCACTGCTTGTTTGACTCCTGTCAGTTTGCTCTGTGTCATGTATTACTGTATTCTGCTTAATGACAAGTGGGCGTCTGAGGGCAGATATTGTCAGTATCATCTGAGCCCCTTGAACACCCACAGACATAATCTGCTAAGCACCTGTGTCGTGTTGAATAGAGGAGATATGATGCAATAGCATGGGCTGAAGTGCTATGTTTGGTTTCTCTTCCAGTGGGCATCCCTACCATCAGATGGTGTGGGGCTGAGGGGGACTACAATGTCATGGTGATGGAGCTACTGGGACCCAGCCTGGAAGACCTGTTCAACTTCTGTTCAAGGAAGTTTAGTCTCAAAACTGTTCTGTTGCTTGCTGACCAAATGGTAAGCACCCTTTTCTGAAGTGCACTTGGCATGTGCTTGCTGGCTTGCTGGAGTAAATTGCTGGTTACATGGACAATGATGGCTTGTAATCCCAGCACTCAGGAGGCAGAGGCAGACAGATGTTTATGAGTTTGTGGCCAACCTAGTCTACACAGCAAGTTCTAGGCCAGTAAGGTCTACATAGTGAAACCGGTCTCAAAAAACTAAAATTACTAGGTTGCCATTTCTCCATTATTACACCCATTTGTGCATAGAAAGATTGACTTACAAAGCACCCCATGGTGAGTCCATATTGAACAGACCTCGGTTCTCTCAGGAAGCACATTTGACTGGTAGCAACTCATGGATGGTTTCCATGGAAATTCTTGTTCATGACTCATACAGAGTCCATCTGATGTGAGCCGTTACCTAGGAGTAGATTGTCCCGTCAGCCTGCTGATGTGAGCCGTTACCTAGGAGTAGATTGTCCCGTCAGCCTGCTGTCTTACCTGTTCCTCTGGGAATTCAAGAGAAAAAAGTGTCTGGGCCTGTGGGGGTCGGAGAGCTGAAGATAGCTTGATTGAAGACCACCTTAACTGAGATCAGTGCGCTCCAGCATGCAGAAAGTGTGTGATGTGAGCCTCACTGCCTAGCGGCCTCCTTTAACATCATGCACTATGGGATTCAGTCTTACCTTTGTTTCTCTGTAGATAAGTCGTATTGAGTACATTCATTCGAAGAATTTTATCCACCGAGATGTGAAGCCAGATAACTTCCTCATGGGGCTGGGAAAGAAAGGCAACCTGGTCTACATCATTGACTTTGGGCTGGCCAAGAAGTATCGGGATGCCCGCACCCACCAGCATATCCCCTATCGAGAGAACAAGAACCTCACAGGGACGGCACGCTATGCCTCCATCAACACGCACCTTGGCATTGGTGAGCCCTGACATAGAGATGGATCACTTGACTTCGTGTACCTTTAGCATGTCCGTCCCTTAGCTTAGGGAAAGTCCAACTTAAGTCACAACCGAGTGATGAGAGACACGGAGGCTGTAGCCAACCTTGGTAGCCGCCGACAAGCAGAATTGAGCAACTGCTAGAGTCTCTATATTTCCAGGTGCAGTGGGGTAGGCAGAAGCTGGCTTCTCCAGCAGTTCTTCAAGATGGTGATGTTGCTCCCCTGAAGTGTTAGGTTTCTTTAACATATGTAAGGAACAACTGGTGACATAATTCTGCAAGCATATTTTTTCTGTTACTTTTGAAGTTTATTTCTAATTTTTTGTTTGCCAGGTGTTGGTTTTAAACACACACAGACACACATGCCATCCCTGACGTAGTTCCCTTTTTTTTCCAGAACAATCTCGAAGGGATGACTTGGAGTCTCTGGGGTACGTGCTGATGTACTTCAACCTGGGCTCTCTCCCCTGGCAGGGGCTGAAGGCCGCCACCAAGAGGCAGAAGTATGAGAGGATCAGTGAGAAGAAGATGTCCACTCCCATTGAAGTGCTGTGCAAGGGCTATCCTTGTGAGTCCCTCATCCATACTACAGCCACCTGTCCCAATGCTGTCCCAACTAGATGCTTGTATGGAGAGCCTCTGTCTGTGCTGCCAGACTTGCTCACCTTCTGAAAAGAGTTAGATGAAATGGGCACTTAAACATGAAGGTGGCAGTGGGGACCTGCCACCACCACCACACTATCCCACTCCTAGTCACTAAGACTTTCCCCAAGGGATTCTGTGGGGCCCAAGAGAGTCTGGAACGAGGCAGGACTGCACCTTGAGAAATGACCCCGGGTGTTTGGGGAAGGATAGTGGGAGGCCTAAGTACATCTAAAACTGACTGCTGTCTTTACCCCTTCCACCTCCAGAGCTATTTCCCGGGGAGTTTTCCTGTTCGGTGAAGTTGCTCCTGGGATAAGAATGCCCTCAATAACTAAATTTTGCTCTGTAGTCTTGACCTTTTGGGGGATGTGCAGGAGAGGGTGCTGGCTATGGACTCCAAGGCCTCACGTGTGCTGAGCAAGCTTTGCAAGCATTCTACATTGAAATGAACCTCTACTTAGATGCTGAATTCATTTTTCAAGCAGTCTCCCAAAGGCCTGAGTTTTTAAATATGACTAGCCTTCAGACTTCATCTTTAATGTCTTTAGTATATGGCACTGTGGAAGGTGAACTGGATAGTCCCGGCCACAAGTTGGTAGTTCTGGGCTAGCTTTGAGTTTCTTGTTTCTTTAGCTGAATTTACCACATACCTGAATTTCTGCCGTTCGTTACGTTTTGATGACAAACCTGACTACTCCTACCTGAGACAGCTCTTCAGAAATCTGTTCCATCGCCAGGGCTTCTCCTACGACTATGTGTTCGACTGGAACATGCTCAAATTTGTAAGTGGAATTTCTAGAGCATGGATGACAGCATGCTCAGGTCCTCAGGATGCTGGCACTGTGCCTGGGCTGGGTCTGTATGTAAAGCTATGCTGTCTGCAAGACTTGGGTTCGCAAGGCACAGTAGAGTTGTGAAAGCCAAGCACACTTGGTAGAACTTGGGTCTACAGACCACTGTGCCTGTGGGTTCAGAGTATTGAGAAGGAAGCTGCTGAGTAAAGCAAAAACTTCCATAGCGTTCGGGGCTGGGGAGATAGCACAGTAGTTAAAGCCTCTGGCTGCTTTTGCAAAGGACCTGAGTTCAGTTCCCCTTCATACCCTCTTCTGGCTTCTGTGGTTACTGCATACAGGTAGTGCATTTACTTAATGCAGCCCAAACACACTAAATTAGAAAAGTCTCTGGCATTTATGGATGTGCATAAGAAGCCCCAGTAAGCTGTGGCAAAGGTCTGCTTAGAGTCAGCTCCTTCTGGATTACTAAGTCCTTAGTTAAAAGCCTTGTCTGCTGAGGGAGGAAGGCTTTTTAAGGGTGTGTGTGTGTGTGTGTGTGTGTGTGTGTGTGTGTGTGTGTGTGTGTGTGTGTATGTGTGTGTGTGTGTGTGTGTGTAAGTGTGTGTGTGTGTGTGTGTGTGTGTGTGTGTGTGTGTGTAAGTGTCTGCATGTATGTATGTACGCCATGTGTATGCCTGTGCTGTCAAGGTCAGAAGAGGAGGTTGGATCCCCAGAAACTGGAGTTAGAAGCTATTGCGAGCCTTTGTGGGTGCTGGGAACCAAACCTAGATCCTCTGTGAGAGCAGCAAGTACTCTTAATTACTGAACTTGGTCTTTCCAGGTGCTGTAAGTACTTACATTATTCTAATTACAGTAACCAATTTTGCCAGGCGGTGGTGGTGCACGCCTTTAGTCCCAGCACTTGGGAGGCAGAGGCAGGTGGATTTCTGAGTTCGAGGCCAGCCTGGTCTACAGAGTGAGTTTCAGGACAGCCAGGGATACACAGAGAAACCCTGTCTTGAAAAACAAAAACAAAACAAACCAAAAAAAAAAAAAAAAAAAAAAAATTTTAAGAACTTCATGGATTCATGGCATGAGAGACTGGGCTGGCAGGAAGCATGATGTCCGTCTTAGCCCTGTCCCGCCTTGTCCTCCAGCACCCCACCCCTATCCCAGTTCTAGTGGATACCTCATAGGCCTCAGAAGAGCCTCTGGGAAAGTGCCTGGTACTCTGTCAGAATGTGATCCTGTAATCATTCAGACAGTATTGCTGCTAACGTTCAAGGCTTTGTGAAACTTCTATGTCTATTTCTATTAAAAATTTGTTATTGAGCTGGACATGATGGCTCACACCTTTAATTTTGGTGTGCAAAGTATTACCAACCTGGTCTATATAGTGAGTTCCAAGCCAGCCAGGGCTACAAAGTGAGACTCAGTAAAAATAGACAAAAATATGATAAAGATATTTCTTTGAGCCAAGCATGGTTGTACACTTTTCTAATTAATTTTAGCACTTGGGGAGGCTGGTTGTTAGCTTGAAGCCAGTCTTGGGCTGCAAAACAAGACCCTGTTTCAGTCAAGAATTTTTTTGTAATTAGAAGTAGAAATTGGGGTCTTCATAGGTACTGTATCTAGTGGAAGTAGTAGCAGGAACCACTGCTTCTGAAGCATACCAAGAGCCTCGTCAGCTGCACTGTGTCCCAGCTCACAGGGACACTGTGAACTAGGACTACCTGCCTGGGCTTAGAGCTGCCTGTATGTAGTAGCTCAACCAGAGCTGGAAGGTGATGGCCTTAGGGGTGAGCTGCCTCACGAGATACCTAGACCTTCCGCCACCACGGGTTCAAGAGACAGCTAAGTGTAATAAAACAGGTGGCACAGAGAAGTGCTTGCCGACCCCTGCTGACAATGGTAAGACTCTGATTTCTAGTCCAGCAGAAACCTGATGCCTATCCTCACCATTGCCCTGTACGTAGAAAGGCTGGCATTGCCATGGTATTTGGACTCTGCCTTGCTCTCCTCCCTGTCTTTGGCAGTCTCATTTTCCTTCCCTAATGCACTCGCATGATAACACTGACAGGCAGGGATTAAGGTGATGGGCTGTCCATGTAAGTTCCAATATGGTGGGGAGCACAGGGGCTATGACCTTCCTGGGAATTGTGTAGGCGTCGTTTCTGCGGGAGCATGATCTCTGTTGGTGATTTCAAAGGCCAGTCTTGTCCCAAGAGCTAAGAACTTACTTATTTTACTTATATGAGTACACTGTAGCTGTCTTCAGACACACACCAGAAGAGGGCATTGAGTCCCATTACAGATGGTTTTGAACCATCATGTGGTTACTAGAAATTTCAGGACCTCTGGAAGAGCAGTCAGTGCTCTTAACCACTGAACCATCTCTCCAGGCCCCACTTTTTAAAGAACAAAACCCCAACACCACTTTGCTCCTGTTCACTCTGATCTTCCCTCATCAGGGTGCCAGCCGGGCTGCAGATGATGCTGAGCGGGAACGCCGGGACCGAGAAGAACGATTGAGACACTCCCGGAATCCAGCCACTCGTGGCCTCCCTTCTACAGCTTCCGGCCGTCTTCGGGGAACCCAGGAAGTGGCTCCCCCAACGCCCCTTACCCCTACCTCACACACGGGTAAGCACGCCTCTTA
Source organism: Arvicanthis niloticus (assembly GCF_011762505.2). Classification (NCBI taxonomy): domain Eukaryota; kingdom Metazoa; phylum Chordata; class Mammalia; order Rodentia; family Muridae; genus Arvicanthis; species Arvicanthis niloticus. The sequence goes on from NC_047663.1 coordinate 1,496,522, forward strand.
GCATGCATCACCAAACTGGGGCCTCTGTTAAATGCGTTGATGAGTTGCTAAGCACCCCAGTATGTGGCCGCAGAAGGATTCTAGATCAGTCAGTTGAAGGTTGTGTCCCTACCCAATTCTGAAGAGTAGGTAGGACAGGGCCACAGCTCATGATGTTACCTTTATATGGGGCATGGTAACCTTAAAATTTGGGAAGAGGCGCAGGGTGGGTGGCTCTTAAGGTCAACCTGGTGTACATAAGATCTTGTCTCAAAGAAAAGAAAGAAGCCGGGCGGTGGTGGCACATGCCTTTAATCCCAGCACTTGGGAGGCAGAGGCAGGCGGATTTCTGAGTTCGAGGCCAGCCTGGTCTACAGAGTGAGTTCCAGGACAGCCAGGACTACACAGAGAAACCCTGTCTCGAAAAACAAACAAAAAAAAGAAAAAAGAAGAGGAGGAGGAAGAGGAAGAAGAAGAAAGAAAAAAGGAAGGAAAGGAAAGAAGTGTCCCTTTACAAGACTTGATCCCAAGTTAACTTTCCTGGCAGTCATTGCTGGAGTCGGCTCTCATGGGGCTGAAGAGCTCGCTCAGAGATTAAGAGCTCTAGCTGTTCTTCCGGAGGACTTAGATTTATTTCCTAGCACGTACATGGCAGTTTTTCCACTGTATCTCTAGTTCCAGGGGAACCAACACCATCTTGTGGATTCCTTTGGCACATGGTACACAGAAATGTGTACAGAAAACACCCATACACATAAATCATTTTTTAAAAGTTTAGCTCTTGTAAGATATATTTTCTCATAAACCTTTGAGTGCTCAGGACTGACACGTGTATTGCTAAACACTGTGGCCTTAGAATGCATTCAGCTATCATCAGGTTTCTTGGAGTTGCCAAGCACTTGAACTTGAATTGGTTATGTGTAGCCCTGATCCAGTTAATAGGTTCAGGATGTGTGCTTGGCCAGGGCCATTAGCCTCTGCCATGCCTGCAGGCTCATGAGATTTTTTTTTTTTTTTAAGATACTTATATGTGTTATGGGTGTTGGCCTCGTGTGTATGTCCACTATATGTGTACCTAGTGCCCGGGAAGGTCAGAAGGCGGCACTGGTCTCCTGGGACTGGAGTTAGAGATAATTGTAAGTCACCATGTAGATACTGGACACCAAACTGGGTCCTCTGTAAGAGCAAATGCCTGTGACCATTGAGCAGTTTCCATTTAGTGATGGTTAAAAGAGTCAAGGGTATTTAATAATTGTGGTTTCTCTTCCTCTTCAGCCAACACCTCTCCTAGGCCCGTCTCTGGCATGGAACGAGAACGGAAAGTGAGTATGCGGCTGCACCGTGGGGCCCCAGTCAACGTCTCCTCATCTGATCTCACAGGCCGACAAGATACCTCTCGCATGTCCACCTCACAGGTATGCCTGTAGAACTCACTGAGGCCTACCTGCGCCAGACCCAGTGTGGGGATGCATCTCCTTGTCAGTGTGCTGACACTGGCTCTCCCTGCCCTTCCTTACGGACTGGCCTTTACAGGTTCATAGTCAGGAGTGGGGCCACATTTGTGAAGAGTGTATTTCCTTTCTTCCCTCCTACTCTTTTTCTTATTTTTGTGGATGTCTAACCCATTGGAGCCTGCGACTTGTTGGGTTTCTAAAGGGTTTTTCTCCTGGCTAGGACTGTAATGGGCTGTGAACTACATGTGAAGCTTTTTCTCTTCTGCTCAATTTCAAAGGGACATCCCTATCCCTGCCCCGCCGCCTCCCACCAGGGAAGACAAAATATGCCTGCTTGCTTGTGCCTTTTGTTGGGGAGATGTCTGTCGTTGGCACACCTGGCTTTTATAACTCCTTGTGTTCGCCAGCCAGGCTCTCCTTAGCAGAGCCAGGAAAGGCACTGCTGCTTGAGGAAGGTTCCCATGAGCAAGCGAGCCTTACGGGTCCTTTCAGGGAAGGTAGGGTAGTTTGAGCCAGTCCCCAGCCTGTTCCTCATAGATCCTTCCTCATCTACATCTGAGTCCTCCTCCTCTGTGCTTTTGCTGCTTTTGCATTCAACAGACAGGGTAACTTCTGTCTACATTACACTTCTTTTTCTGAAGTAGGGTCTCCCACTTAGGGATTGGGGTCAAGGATAACTTTGAGGAGGCTCTCATCAGTACCACTGACTGCCCTTCTGGGGCTTGTTTTGAAGCATACTTGTATGGCAGCACCTCTCTAGCTAACTGTGGGACCTAGTCCAGTGTTTGAGTGGGGTAGGACTGAGCATGTATTGAGTCAGTGCAAGATCCCTGGGGCGTCCTGGGCTTGGGCCATACTTAGGACTGGTCTGATGAAAATCATGACTGCTGAAATGTGTTCCTGTACATTTCTTACTTACCAGAAATTACTGGTTTTGTATAATTTTCTCCTGAAAAGACAGTAGATGTAGGAAGTTTGACAAGGAATTACTTAAGTTCTAGGCCTTGAGTTTTGACATCATCAGGAGATTGAGTTCCTTGGTGTGTACACTCAGCTCCCTTGTAGAAGACTTAACAGTTTTTCTTTGGGGGTTTTATTGTTTTGTTTTTTGTTTTGTTTCTTTCACACAGATCATTGTGTTTATGTTAAGAAGTGGTTCAGTTCTGCCTGTTACCTACAGCCTGTGGTGTGGTGGCCCCTGTGTAGGTTTGGACATATCTCATGCCGGCAGCTGGATAGGGACTAAAGAAGTGGTGGCAGGGGTGGGCTTTTTTGCTCTGTTTTGTTTTTAGTTCAGTATGAAAATGAAGCATCTGGTAGCTTAGGATCCAGAAGGAAAACGGAAGAATCAGGAGGCTCTATGGATGCCAAGAAAACACAGGGTACAGCCCAGCTTCTTCTGCCGAGGTTGTGGCTGCCCTGGCCTTACAGTGTCGGAGCAGCGCTTCCTTCCACGTGATTAACTTGGGCCTTAGAATCAGTCTCTGCTTGCTTGGTCTCTCATGTTTCTGCATGGAGAACTATTAACAGGCTTGAACATGGTTGGGAAGCTCTCTTCTGGAGTTTCTTAATTTCCTTAGCTATGTTGGGGATTCTCTGGAGACTGCCGTGTGTGGTTGTCTCTGGCGTGCTCATTTGTCTTCATAGCTACGCCTTTGGGGTGGTTTTGTTGTCACTAAAAGGCAGATACCCTTAAGAGGATCCCTTTCATTACATAGTACCACCAGCATCAGTGTGCTTGTACTGTATACAGTGTGTTCTCCAGATAATTCATCCTTCTCTACACTCTTTCCTAGGCCCTCAGCCAAGCATCTGCTCTGGTATTTTAGGAATTAAAGGCTAGTTGGGGTTACTCCATGCATGGCAGGCCAGTGTTTACTTCTCCCTAGAGAGCTGGGGCTCAGGTAGGAGTGATGGTGTCTACTTAGTACAATGAAGTAGAGAACACTGTGCATATGAACTCTTGTTACAACAGAACATCCCTTTCACTCGGCCTCCTTTACCTACAGCTGCTGCTTTCTAATAGCTGGTGCATCCAGTGAGGTATAATATGAGACCCACAAGTCCGTACACTCAGATAAAGCCAGTCTTAACAAGCATCTGCTGCCCTTGTCCGCCTCTGATGGTGATGATAAGTCATGGTATAGGTCACTGGAGTCACCTCTTCTTTCCTGTTGAACCCCACCCTCACTTGGGCTTTGCCTGCAAGTAGCTGCTGCGTCCTCAGCATCTTCCCTTCCCTTTAAAGGCACTGCGTTAGGCAAGTCTTCTGGGGAGACCATGTTGCCATTTTTCCTGATATCTGAATTTGTTCTCGTTAGCCAGAAGAACAGAGGCTTTGCAGGGCATCTGGTCAGTGGATCTCTGTTGTTTGTCCTTCATTGAAAAGAAAGGTTTCCTGTCTAGCACAGTTCAAAATGTGCCAGTTACTGCTTTTGATACCTTACTTAGTCCACACCTGCCGCAAAATAAGGTCCTAAGATCATCAGCCTGGTACTCTATTAGGAGGGAGTATGTGTGTCCATGGGTGTATCCTGGGAGGTGCTATCCCTTCCAGTGCTGCACAGGGCTGTGAAACGGACCTGTAGGCTTCCTCAGCCTCGCCGTCTGCATGAAGTTAGGGAACAGCAATGGTCACATTTATCAGGGGTCATGAGAGGCAGATGAGTTGTGCACTGTGTGGAGAGACTTGCCATTAGCTGGAGTCCCCAGAGTGTCTGTCTGTGTCTTGACCTGGTCAAGGCAAGGGACACATCAGGACTCCGACTCAATACAAGCTGCCAGGGGACCAGGATCTCATGTGCTGGTGTGGCCAGCAGGACACTTACCAACAGATGTCTTTTCCCCCACCTCAGAATAGCATTCCTTTCGAACACCACGGCAAGTAGCTGCTCGTCTCCATCGGAAGGCAGCACTGGGTGAGTGTGCTCATGGTGGGGCTCTGCAAGTAGCAGGTGCCAGGCAAGGTGGGAGCAGCTCCCCACCTGCCATCTGGGCTCGCTGGTGGGCTGGGCTTGCATGCCAATGCTGGAGATAGAGTGAGGCTTCTTCTGCTTGTTTTTCTTTGTGTGGTTATGGAGTAGCTATGGTGAGCTACCCAGTCTGGGGGATTCAGTGACATCCTTAGAATCTCTGGACTGAGTGACCTTAGGGAACCGTCCTGCTGTGCCTTTGTCCTCTGACTTCCTGTGATTGTATTCCGTATGCTGGAACTGCCCTCAGTGCTGGCTCTGGGCAGATGTGCTGGCAGCACACGTGTCTGTTTTACTCAGCTGAGTGGTTCATGCTTGGTGTTGGGCTTTCTTGAGCTCTTGCTACATGCAGACTCCTGGTGGTCAGTGCCCACCCTGGCTTTTTCAGTCATCCCTCTTCCTCTTTCATTTATCTCTGTCCTCATTTTGTGTTTCTTTCCAAACTTGGTACCTGCCCAGCCATCTTGTCCATGCAGCTGCTGTCTGTATTAATCCAGCCACAGCCACCTGCTGCCCTGCCGTCACTGCATGGCTGGGCATCCACGCTGAGCTCCTCTCTTGTTGGCCACATGAGAGTTGGTGGTTCCTTCCATCAGGGGCTTGAGCTTTGGTGGGGGTTGTGCTGCTGGGAGATCTGCTTTGTTTCACACACATGTGCACTCTTGGAAGTGTGTCGATAAGAATTTTTCCATCTTCCCTAAGGGCTGTGCCTGTTCTTTCTAGGAAGGGAGGCTGGGAGCAAGTGTCACTGCTCCACTCGGATCTACAGGAGCACAGCTCTGCAGTTTCCTTGCTTGCATGCCACTTCTTCCCCATCTTCCTGTCCTGGCTACAGAGGCCTTTCCATGTTTCCGTGTAGCCAAGGCTGAAGGTGTTTAGATTGAAGCCAGGTGGCAGTGTATCCCTTCCCTCCCAGGCTCTATTGTGTTATGTGCACCCAAACGCCTGGCTGGCCTATTCCTCTGGCCTTATGCTGACCTTGTACTGTGCTTTGGCTCCGACAGATTCCCGGTCGGGTGGCTTCCAGTGGTCTTCAGTCTGTCGTGCACCGATGAGAACTCTCCTTTTTGCTGTGAAGGGCAGACAATGCATGGCTGATCTACTCTGTTACCAATGGCTTTACTAGTGACACGCCCCCCGGTCTAAACCCGAAATGTTAACGCCGGGAGCTCTCCAGGCCACTCACCCAGCGATGCACATGGGGAATCAAAACACAAACTAAATGGACAGGCTCCAAGAGCTGCCATCGCCAGGGGCTGCCACCGTGGCCCCATGTGAGCTCAGTTATCATGGGGCTGGGACGAAGAGCAGAGGCTGGGAGACCATTGCAGAGAGAACCCGACTCCCTGTGAAGAGCCTCTCAGCTCCCACCCGTGGTGGCGGACCTGCGCTCCCTGATGATCCCACCGCAGCTACCAGTCTTCTACTTGGTTAAGACAGTTTTGTATCATTTTGCTAAAAATTACTGGCTTAAATCTGTGTAAAGAAATCTGTCTTTTTATTGTTTCTTTCTTGTCTGTTTTTGCGGTCTTAAAAAAAAAAAAAATGTTGACCTTAAAGAATCCTAAGACGCTGGCTTGGAGCTTGTGTGAAATGGAGCAGGCAAGAGAGGCACGTGAGTGTTGCGGATGTGTGTTCTGTTTTCTCGTGTTGTGCTGTTCACTTTGGAAAGGAAATTCTCATCAGTTTGTGTGTGTGTGTATGTGTATGTCTTGTGGGCTCCCATCAGCCTGTTTGGGCATCTTGTTTATTACTCTTTCCCACTGTAAACTGCTATGCCTGCAGTCATCAGAGCAGGTGGAATACAACTGCCATGGAGTGAGGGTTCAGCAAAGCACATGGCATGGTATTCTTCCCAAAAGAGACAGGGAGTGGAACTGAAGAGCCCACATGCTGAGACCTTGGGAGCCCTATAGGCAGCTGGAGAGCTCCCAGGTTCAAAGCTGAGCTTGTGTTTGTGGTTTCTAGGGAGAGGATTGCTGTTTTGGCAGGATTGGTTGTCTCTATGCCTTTGAACTTGGGAAGTTTCGGAACAGACTGAATAGTCCCATGCAGATGCCACTTGGGTTTGTCGTTGCCTCTCTGCTCAGAGCCAGGGAACAGGCTGTCCTAGACACCATGGTTTATCCAGAGGGACCAGTGGCCAAAGGGGATCAACCCTGAAGTGCCAAGAAGCAGGTGACTGCCTACCTGACTCTAGAACCTTCACCTCCAGAAAGGTGTGGTACCACACGTTTCATGATCTTCAGCTGGACACATCTGCGGGCTGGGCTGCTCTGCCGCTGGCGGTTAGGATGCCAACATGCTCTTCCCCGCCATGTGCACTGGATATGAAGAGACAGCAGGACCTGAGCTCCCCATCTGATAAATGGGGTGCAGCACGTGTCTGTGGGTCCATCTCTTATTTTTCCTATCAGCCTATGGAGTTATGCTGGGTACCTTGCTCCCTGTGGAGGTTTAGGCTCTACTGGTGCCACCATGGCTTCTCCCTTCTTCCCAGAGTTCCCTGGTTCTGAGCATTGGCCCAGGGTTAGAGGACACACTGCTGATGTGTGATAGCATCCCAGAATGTGGCTGTTAATTGTGCCTGCCAGCCATCTGAGCCTGTGGGTGCTTCTTTCTGAATCCTGAGCTGATCGCTCTGCAAGCATTTTAGGGTGCAGAGACTTGACTTGGTGGGACTGTGGCTAGGAGTGCAGAGGGAGGCTGGGAGGGCCTGGAGAGTTTGAGATTTTTTTGTTGCAAATCTTTATCAGAGTTGGTCCCCACCCCCCTCCAGTGGCAGGCCTGCCCGGCAAGTGTTCTTGTAGATACCTGTGGTGCTGGAGGGTATGGGGTGGCCTTGAGACTAGTCCAGGTTCAGCCTGGCCCTGTTGGGTCGTGCTGAGATTAGACCCATTGGAAGTCCTCCGGGGTGTGGCTCTGACGGTTCTTGCCCAATATGTAATCCCATCGTCACTCGCAGGAAGCGTAGTTAGAATGTGTGTATCAACCTGTGTCTTGGTGACCAGTCTCTGAGCTGTGCGTTTGTACTACCACTGTATTTGTGTACTTTAACAATTGTGTAAATAATAAATTCATAATGACTTCTACCTTTCTTCCCTCCGCTTTGTGTGGTCTTTCTTTCAGCAGTATGTGTAAAGCCACATGAAAGCTAACTTGATGTGGGTTGGGGTTCTGAGAGTGATAGTTTCTATGGCTTAGGCTGGCCTGGAACTCTTGAGTAATAATTTTGCGTCAACCTTCTGTGTGTTGTTGGTTTTACAAACCCAACAGAGCTAACTTTTTTAGGACAACATTCCTGCTTGTCCTTTTCAGGCTTGTGGGTATTGGGAAGCTAGGTGGAGTAGGTGCCAGAAAGATGATTCCCGCTTGGACTGTGGTGTGCATGGGTAGATACACGTATGGGTTCCCTTAGTGATGTTCTGACATTTCTGTGAGCCCTCCTAAGCACCTAACCTAGACAGGCCTATGTGTTAGTTCCTTGCCCAGAAGGAAAGCTCTGAAGTGGGTGTGTCTAGCTGCCTTAGTTTCTAGCATGCACTGGGAAGATCCATGTAGTTTTCCACAGCAGCACCCTATTCAGAGGACAGGGAAAGTCTTATCAGGCTGCTAGAACTTGGTCTGTTTCTGTTTGGAAACCTGACCTCCTGGGAATTCCTAATCTCTCCCACAGGCTGATGAGCTTAGGCCATTGTAGGCCAGCCTAGGCTGTTGTAGTAAAGTTTTGGCAAGATTTAGGGCCAAAAGCCACTTGGTAGTTCCCTGCATGTGGGAGTACGGACATGGTAGAGAGTAACTCCCTCCATCCTGCCCCTCTAGCCCCCAACCCTCACCTTGCTCTTGTCTTCCAAGCTACTCTTCGGGCTTTTCTGCCTCTACCTTGAACATTGCAAGTTGGCTTTTTGGCTGGCTTGGCGTATTCCAGAAGGGGATCTGTTGTCCCACTCCACTCCATTAGCTAGGACAACATCTCTTAACCTGTGGGTGGGTCACAACCACTTGAATCAATCTTGATCTCCAAAAATATTAATAACATGATTCGTAATAGCAAAACTAGCTATTTAGTAGCAACAGAATAGTTTTATGGTTGGGGGTCTCCACAACATGAGGAGCTGTATTAAAGGGTCACAGAGCTAGGAAGGTTGAAAAGGACTGAGCTAGATGATATCGGTACTAGCTGTCTACATGGGCACCTTCCCCAGCCTAGTGCTCCCTGCAATCTTAGCAAGGCAAAGTGCAGAGGACCCTGAGCATTGCAATGTTAGGGACCACTTTCCCCTCCTGTAAAGGTGAAAGATCAGTCTAGGAGCGAGAGCTGGGTGAACTGCACATCTAAGAGCCCATTATCTACACTGGAGACTGGATGCTCCTACAATCCCCTGTGCATCTGAGCAGCTGTCTTCCAAGATCCCTGCCCAGACTCATCAGATGGTGTAAGATCTGTGTCCATTAGGCTGCTGAGGTAGCCATGTCCTCACCTTCTCCTCTGCCAAGAATAGGGTACAGGGATTGGAGGGAGTCCAGCAGGTAGGGCAGCAGTCACCTGTGAACTAGCTCATTTGCCTCAGACTGGCTTGTGGATGGTGGGACCTTTGCAGGCCCAGTTATAGGTGGGTCTAGATGGCCGGGCCTCTCCATTGTAGTTCAGGCTTGGGTCTTCAAATACAACCTTCCCTTAGTAGTCAGTACAGCCCCTATAGGGTTCACTATGTTCTTTATATATGTCCTCAGCTACTGCAGGAGCAGTCACAGGCCTTAAGTCTTCCTGGCTTCTTGCATCACTTGCTTGGGTTGGTCACCGCTTTCAAGAATTCCAGCAGCCATACTTTGAGGACAGGGAGTTTCCTTTTCTCCAATTAGAAACTATCCCAGTATAGAAATGCCAGCGGATAAAACTGGCTGCTCATTACAGGGCCTGGAGACTGCTACCCTGTGGGGTCCCATCACATCCCGGGGGGAGCCTCAGGACCACCCAGCATCTTCCTTATAAAGGCTCCAGCCCACTGTCTCCCCCTATGAAGAACAACTTTACTAAAAAATGGTTCCAACATCTTATCCATGATTGCCTGTGTAGGAAACCTGACCCATTTTTGTCATTTCCTGTCTGCTTCATGTTCTCAAATATCACATGCCCTGGGTGGGATGGCCCAGGTGAGAGGGGCAGCATGACCTGCTGCTCTCACCGGGATGAGTCAACAGTATAGATGCTTCTAGGAGCCTGCCCCTCCGAGATCTACTCTCTGGCAGAAATTCCATCGCTTAATTGCTGCAGCTGGGTCTAGAAGTAGGCTGAAGCCTGGGGAGTGGGAGGGGGCTGAGTGGGTCTGAGAGTGGGCAGAGCAGACTGTCCAGAGGCCCAGCGCTCTGCACAAGGCTCCCCGCCCGCTCGCCACCACTTTGCCTCCCTTTCTCTGGCTTCTAGAGACAGCTAATAGCCACAATTGGGGCTTGGCCTATCTTGAAGTCTTAGGGTCCTTGCCATTCCCACTAGCACTAGTGAGGCTGACAAAGGAGACTCCCAGGATGTGTGTATGTGGCCACTGCTACTACCAGCAATGCCCACCAGCTGACCATCTAGCACAGAAAACAGACCAGATGAGCGAGGCATCCCAAAGTCTTGACTGGGTCATGGAGCTGAGCAGGGCCAAAACCAATATGGGGTATGGGAAGCTGGGCCCAGATATGAGCACCCGCCTCCTTTTCCTTGCAGAGGAGCAGGGACATGGCGTCTCTCCGGCTGCATGCGGCCCGCCAAGGTGCCCGCTGCCGACCCCAGCGCCCTCGACGTACCACCTACTGAGGCGGCCCCAGCGGCCTCTGACCGGGCTTCCAGCCACGCAGGCCGCCACCGGCCACAGGGCAGGTGGGTGTGAGGTGCCCAGGGCGAGCCCGAGTGCTGAGCATGGGCTGGACAGAGGACGGGGACAGAGATCAGCAGGTGCTGACCGTAGAGAAATTTACCAGCCCTCCAGAGGGGTGAATAAACAGAAGGCAGGAAACTTACGTTGGACGCCCACACACAATGAACAGCTTACGCTGTATCTCAGCTCGCTCTTGGGGGTTCCCCATGGCCTTCAAACGCCACCCAGGCACCCCTCTCTAGCATGGGGCTCCCTCCCTTGCTATTCCCCTTCTCCCTTTTCTTCCTGCTGTATGAATGCTGTGGCTACTGTACAAACCCTAGGGGCAGCAGAGATGTTACAGCAGGCAGAACTGGGAGAGCTAATGAGGGTCAGAACCACTTAGTAAGAACTGGCAGTTTGTTATTTAACAAAGGTGGGACTCAGAGTGAACAGACCACTGCCCAGAACCATGCAGCTCCTAGAGAGAGGCCCTGTGATGCTCCTCCCACTGACAGGTCTGCCTCCTCGGAAGTTCTTTGTCCCCTCCCCTAGACAGAGATGGATGATTGACAGTGCAGAATAGGGCTGGAGATGGGGGTAGGATGGTGGGATCAGGGAGGACCCTGCAGGCAGTACCCACCTGCCAGCCTGTCCCAGCCCTGCCCTCTGATTAAAGTCGTGTTGTCTCCTAAGTGTGGGTTTCTAGGTGCTTGGCCACTGGGGGGGTGGGGGAGGGGAGCCACAGGCTGCTCGGGCTCAGCAGGCTGGGTCCCTGGTGTAGGTGGCTGGTAACTGTGGGGCTTCCTTGGCTTCACCGCAGATCCACTTTGGAATGACGCGGTTCCCACCCCGCCACCTCTCCCCGCAAAATACTGACCCGCTGACCAGGCAGCCAAGAGCTGAGCCGATGGCCCCGCCTCAGCTGGTCCTGTTTGTGAAATAAATATGAGCGTTGCCAGTCTCTGGACCTCTTCCCTGCTCCCTGCCCGCCCGGCCAGGCTGCTCACACGCTGGTTTCCGGGGCATGAACCACCTCCCCATTTTTCTCAGGCTCTGCCTTCAGGAAGTGCTCCACCTCCCTCGAGTCCACCCTCACGTCCACAGGGGGCTTGTGGAGCTTCTCCTCCTCTGAGGCCACCTCCTCAGGCTTTGTCACCTCGGGCCTCTTCCTCTTCCCGATGCAGAAGAAGTTGCCCAGCAGCAGCACAAGTGAGGAGGTGAGCACCTCCGCCCCCGCCAGGATGAACACATACTTGTAAACTTTCGTGGCATCCAGCAGCTTGCCTGCAAAGAAGACCCGGGTCACTAGAAGCTCCAGGGAGTATCCTGCCTCCACCCTGGGCCAGGGTTCCATCTCCTGCATTGAGGACGTGCCTCAGACATGCAGTCACCCTATCTTGAACTCCATCCCTAGTGGCACCCACCCAGCCCTCTCCTGTCTCTTCTTTCTCCTCCCCACGGGAGCAAAGACTGAATCAAAAAGGATAGATAGAAGTGGTCTTGAGGATTTACACACACACACACACACACATACACACATACCCGTCCCAGTCTGTGACTGGCTTACCAAGGCCCTTTATTAACTGAGGACCCCGAGACCATTCTGGGAGAAAGAAGGAACCAGGGGGTATAAGGCAATCAGATAGGGCTATAGAGTCCCCAGTCCAGGATGGCTAGGCTGCCCTCTCCAGCCAAAACCATTCTGAATTTCAGTGGAGTGCTTTGTTTTTGTTCTTGTTTTTGTTTTCTGGCTGGCCTTTAAAAAGTAAAAGGACCAACATAGCAAGCATTGCCCCATTCCCTTGAAAGCTGCCCGTATGGTGTGCAGACTTCTGAGGAAACGGCTAGGCCCCGTGTGTAGGTGTCAGGTTCATGCCTGCCCCGGCTCAGAGCCAGCTCTTAGCTGCTGACACCTGCTGGCCCTAGTCTCCTAAAGCAGGGTATGAGAGGAAGGGGGTGAGTAGGCCCTCCTCAGGGAGGCCAGGCCTTGCCCCGTCCTAGTCTCCCCTGCCCGCAGCACTCACCTCCTGACGGGGGTCCGATGAGCACAGCCACGGCCTCCAACAGCAGCACGAGACCAATGGCACTGGAGAATTTCTGAGTGCCCACGATAGCCATGAGCACCTCAAACTGGAGTGCTCCCACCATGCCATACGAGATGCCAAAGAAGATGCAAAAGACCACCAGGCCACCATAGTCACTGGCCGTGGAGCCTGTCAGGTCAGTGAAGCCATTGAAGAACATGGCAAAGCTGAAGAGGTAGACAGAGTAGGGCCGCACCTTCTTGAGCCCTGTTATGAAACCAGCCGTGGGCCTGGCAAAGATGTCGATGAAGCCCAGGATGGTGAGAAGGAAGGCGGCCTTTGTGTCGGGCACACCCATATCCTTAGCGTAGCTCACCACAAAGACTGGAGGCACAAAGAGCCCCAGCACCATGATGGAGGCGGCCACAGCATAGATGAGGAAGCCGCGGTCTCGGAAGACAGTGAGGTCTAGCAGGTGCTGAGACGGCCGCTGGGGTCCACGGGGCTCGGTCCCTCCACCCACCTGGGGTGCCACCAGTGGTCTCATGAGCGCAGCACACACACAGCAGTTGAGCAGCAGGCCCCCCAGGATGAGGAAGCCACCCCGCCAGCCATAGTGATCCTGCAGCAACTGTCCCAGTGGAGACAGTGCACAAAGGAACACCGGACTGCCTGCCGCTGCCAGCCCATTGGCCATGGGGCGACGCTTGTTGAAGTATCGATTCAGCATGATGAGGGAGGGCTGGAAGTTGAGAGCCAGACCCAAACCTGTAAGAGAGGACAGTGTAAGATCCCCAGACCTCCAGGAAGGCCAGTGTGAGACCCTGGGATCCAAACCTACAGAGAAGGCAGTGTGAAACTCCCCCAGACCTCAAAGGAGGGTGCAGTTAAACCCCATGACCAAGACTTGCAGGGAAGGCAGTGTTAACACCTCGTGACTCAGATTCCCAAGCAAGGCAGCTTAGACCCCTGTGTCTCCCCAGACCGTTGTCCGTGCCCCAGCTTCCCTGGACGCGGGCTCCATTGCAAAGGACGGTGAGCATCTGATGGGTCTCAACGTACAGGACCCCAGACACTGGCCACTGACCCCCCGCAGGACTGTATCACTGCTGTCATACACTGTTGTGGATGGGAGGGAAGGATACAGCCCAGGGGCCCAACAGTCAGCTTTCCCCCAAAACTGGGAACAGATGAGCAGAAGTGCCACAGCCCACTTGTCTCTCCTGACACCCTGAGGTCTGCAGGTCCCAGACTCACCAGTGATGACCCCCGTGGTGAGGTAGATCTGGATAATGCTTCTGCAGAAGGAGGCAGCCACCATTCCCAGGGATGCAAAGAGGCCGCCCACAAGCATGACAGGCCGGCAGCCAAAGCGGTTCACACACACACTGCAGAGCGGGCCTGTGTAGAGACGGTAGCTGAGGGAACGCCCAGGCCTCCAGCTTGGCTCTGCCCTCTCCCTGCCCACCAGAATGTCAGGCCCTGTGCCAAGCACTGACTCATGGACACTGACCAGAGCTCAGCTTCTCACATTGCCTAAGCAGGTCAACAGGCATCAACCATCTTTGAAGGAACTGCCTGTAGAGCCTGGCCACACAACCTACGGACTTAGAGAACCAGTAGCTCTCCGGCAAGGTCGCCTACTCTGAGATTTTACCCATTCCCCTGTGTTCCCTGTGGGTCCCATCTCACCTGTGCCATACAGCATGGCCAGCAGGATGGAGGAGATCCAGGCTGTGTCGCTGTAGCCAATCCCAAACTCATGCATGAGCTCCTTGAAAAAGACGCTGACTGCCTTGGGGAAGGCATAGGAGAAGCCCGTGATGATGAAACACCCGAAGAGGACAGCCCAGCCCCAGCCCCCATCAGGGGCCTTGATGCCGGTGGGACCCTCGTCTACCACAGCTCCTCCCATAGCCAGGAGGGCTGGTCTCACCTGAGAGAAAAGAAACATGGAATACTCGGGTTGCCAGGGTGACCATCTTGGCCACAGCCCAGCAGAGGAGGGTGGGGGCAGAAACAGGCGAGGCACCTGAAGAGTGCCAGCATTGGCACCTGGCTGCTCCCGCAGCAGCTCAGCCAATGGGCAGCCTGCTCTTGCTGGCTCAGGGCTCCCACCCTAGCTACCCTTAACTGGTACCTTGGGAAGCTATCTAGACCCCTCCTTCAGTTGCCTATCTCCACACAGGTGGCTATAAAGTACAGTGGCTTTGGGCTCAAGCAGGATTGTACATTACTTTCTGGGAAGAGCAGATCCAAGAAGTCAGCCTAGCCGGCGCCTTCCAAACTCATGCCGGGTGGACACTGTGCCCACACAGCAGTCTTGGCAGTAACTTGTACCTCCTGTCCCTTTTAGGGCACACCCTTTAAATCTCCCCCTAGGATGCCTAGGATGGCATCAGCACTCTGCCCACCTCTAAGTCTAAATAGGGTCAGCCCTGCCCTGCTTCCCTGCCCCTGAGGAGCTTTGCCACTCCCTGGCCACTTTGGATCCCACTGGCTGACTGGGAGGACATGTCTCTCTCTAGAGCAGAGGCAGATGATGAAGCAGGCTGTGGTATCTGAGGGGGGCTCGCTTCCCAGTTCCCCTGGGTAGAGCTTATTAGCTGTAACTCTGCCTGGAACAAGCTGGGACATTGGCTTTTGGGAGAAGCTGAAAAGATCCTGATGGCTTCTGAGAAGGTCTAGGATTAAGGAGAAAACAGTCAGCCATGGCAGCAGCTCATAGCCCAATCTGTGGAAACAGGGACTGACCCAAACCCCACAGCCACCCAGCGCTAACTTCCCTTTTCATGAATTTCGGGGCCTTATTGATGTGAGACAAGGCAAGTCCGAGAGATAGGACCAAGCTTCTGTTTGGCTAATCGAAACCCAGTCAGTATTCTCCTAGTCCCAGAAGCTAGCCTCATCCCCCGTCTCACCAAGAATTGAGCTGCAGCGAGGGTGGCCTCTGACCTGAGTGTTCAGTCCAGCCTGCTCGTCTCCCTCCACAAATGGTGTGCTGCCAAACAGTACTCTGGGGAGAAAGAAAAAAAAAAAAAATCAAGCCATGATGTACCTAAGGGCAGGCAGCACTGAAGGGTAAACTCCTGACCAGGTGACCGGACCGTCCACCGTGGCTGCTCACCCTGGGAGCTCTGAGCTGTCTCGGGGCTCCAGCCCTGCCCTGCCCCTTTGCTGGCTTTCTCCTGTGAGCAGTCCTGTGATTGGGGCACAGGTGTGCTAAACTAGACTGTCCTTGGAAGCCCAGTGTGACTCTCCGTCCAGGTTTCCCTGAGGTTCAGAGACAGCACGCAGCCCTGCTAGGAATGCACACCAGTCTTCGAAGGCCGCACCCCACATCTGACCATCTTGTCTGGCCACAGCCCAACCTGAGCACCGCCTTTCAAGACTCACTGACAGAACATGCTCAGTGGGAGCCCCAAGTGAGCCCCAGGCACCTCTTATCCATTAGCCCTGACTTTGAAAGGCCCTCAAGATTATTTAAAAGGGAATCTTTTAAAAACTGGAGTGGGTACATTGTAGGGATATACCATTTAGAGATGAAACCAAAAGACAGAAAACATGAGAATCACCACAGGCCCAGAATTTAAGGAGTGCTCATGGAGAGGATGGGGGTGGAGGGGTACATGGCCAACTCTGTGGGGGTTCAGATTGTGGACTTACAGAAGTTTGTTGCCTTTGTGTGTGTGTGTGTGTGTGTGTGTGTGTGTGTGTGTGTGTGTGGACTGTATTTCACTATTGTGTGTGTATGGACAGTATTTAACTCTGTGTGTGTGTGTGTGTGTATAGACAGTATTTCACTATGTAGCCCTAGATGGCCTTGAACTCTCCTGACTCTAAGTACTGAGATTAATTCTTTTGCGCTCTTGAAAATAAATCCAGGGTGGGCAAGATGGATCACTGGGTAAAGACACCTTCAACTGAGACTGACAACCTGGGTTCAATCCCCATGATCTACATGATGGAAGAAGAGAACAGACCCCTGCAGGTTGTCCTCTGACCCCCACAAGCAACGGCATACACACACATATGTTCCTGTGCCCCACCCCCCGCACTCCCATGTTCACAAAATAAATTAAGATGTAAAAAAATAAAATCCAGTTTCCATGTGAAACAAAAAGGAGAGCTGGACTCCAGAACCAGCAGTGAGCACCAGCCTCACTCTGGACACCTTGAGGCCCCCACAGAGGGGCTGGGGCTCCCAGGCTCAAGCTTCTGGACTCTTATCAGATATACCTAGCACTTGTCAAGGTACCAACAGGCAGCCCAGCCTTTTGAAGTCTCTCTACCTTTGCTTATTACAAAGGTTGGCCCTAGCTGGAGCTCTCAGAATCCATGGGGACGGAAGTGGGGACATAACTACTGCTGTAGATGAGGTGCCCTCTGAACTACGGTCCTGAAGGGCAATCAGGGCTAAAAGAGTACCTATTCTGGGACTTTTCTGACCTATGGCTGCCATGTAAGACTTACACAAACAAGGAGGGCCACCTTCAGTGCCAGGAGGTGATGGCACAAAGACAGGAAGCTCCTCGCCAAAGCCCAGCCCAGGCGCTAACTACCTTAATGGCACCTCACCAGTGCCCACTCCAGCCAGTCACCAGAGACCTTGAGGAGGGAGACTTTGCAGGGAGATCACAATTTCCCAACCAGGGGTGGAGTTTAAGCCTGCTATTAGGCCTGCTGTTTATTACCCAGGCCTGAACACATCCCAATAGAGTAAGTAACAAGGCTAAGATGACCAGCCTGCCTCAGGGATGAGGTCCACAGGGTAACAACATGGATGGGCCAAAATGCAGACCAGTGCTCTAACCCCAGAGCTTCCCTGTCTATATCCATGAGGGGCCCACCTCCAACAGCACATCACATGGGCACACCCTAGCTATCTGGCCTTTCGGTGACATTTACCCTCCCAGGGAAGCATGTGAAGCCGCCCAGAAATAACTCAGCCTCCAGGTCACAGAAAACTGATCTGGAGATGGGGGCTGGGTCAAGAGAGGCTCCAGGGTGCTCCTGAGGCCTGGCCACTTAGAGGCCCATGGAAACTATGACCTATGACAGGGGTACATGGAAGTCCTTTGGAACAGCCCTTTGCATCCGAGAGCCTGGACTTCACCCCTTCCGCCAGCTGGGGTCTTCGGACATGGACTCCAGCTCAAAGAAGGCAGACCAGGTGCCCATTAAGTGCCTGTCACCCAAGGAGGGACCAGCCCTGGCCCGGCCTTTGTGGTCAAAATAGGTGACAGGAACTAAGGCAACTACATCCCTTGTGTTGCGCTGCAGATCCCCAAAGAACAAGTAAGCAGACAGTTGAGGCCCGCACCCAGTATCTCGGGGTGGCAGGGGCAGGTTGCTGAAAGACCCCCTTCCAAGTCCCCTCCCTCCCCCCACCATTGTACAACAAAGGTGTAGCAACGTGCTTCTCCTCTCTGAGCCCTAAGCCTTGAGCCCACCCGTGTACAAAAGAATACCATGGAAAAAATTCCCTAGGGGATTTTTCTGGAGAGGCCCCCATGAGCAGCAGAAGATGGGCCACGGCCTTGCCTGGCTCTCCACTGTCTCTGCTGGCCTGCCCAGCCTCCAGTGCGTGCCTAGCTCCCTTGAACGGTGTCCTGTCAGCTCACGTCAACTTCACAGGGATCACTGGGATAGAAATACTGGCCTTGTTTGCCAAAATAGACATTCTTATCCAGAGCCGGCCACCATCCCACCTTAGCCCTGAGATCCCCCCTCTTGTGAGGAGCCTTGGCTGTCACAAAATGGGGCAGCCCTAGGAACCTGCTCCAGCTTACTGTGGGAGACCCTTCTATGCCAAGTTCCACCAAGGCCTACTGAGCATTGTGCGGGCCACTCCTCCACAAGGGCATCTTACGGAGCCCTCGATCTCTATGCAGTGCTCCTCCCTAAAGCCAGGATCTAAGGCTAAAGGTAAAGGGGGTCTCGGAAGCCATAAGCGCCCCCAAACTCCCATCACTGGCAAAGAGGAAATAGGACTGGAGAAGGATGAGGTATGGGTGGAGGTGGGGCTTGGATCAGAGGGCGGCAACCGACTGGAGGTAGTGGTCCAGTCGACCTGGGCGGGGTTCAGTGGGTCGGGCTAGGGTCGGGAAGGAAGCTCCGCCCAAGCGGCCTCGGGACGTGGGGGACGTGACCGCGCCAAGGGAGGAGCCGCCGCCGTATTGCCTGGAGTAGGCGGTCTTCCTCTGCTTCTACCGTACTTGCACCGTACTACCGTACTACCACATGCCCTGAGAGACCTACGACTCACCCGCAGATTCGCTTGCAAGGCGGGCCAGTTCATTCTGCCCTTCACGGAAGCGAGCGAGGGCGCGCCGCAGAGCCTCTGGGATGCTGAGATGAGCTGCGGGTCTCTCAGCTAGTTCATTATCCATCTACCCCCTCATGGCCCATTCCACTGATGGGAACAACGGCCATAAGTCTGCTCTGGCTGCTAGGGCAGTCTCCATTCCTGACCTGCCCCTGAGCCAGTGCACAGTGCCAGGTGGACCAAGGCCTGGTCCAGAGACGTCTCCAATTGCTTAGCACCACAATCCAGAAAGTCCCGCATGGGGCCCCAAGGTGCTGTCTGCTTTTGGCCCTCACCAGCCCTTCCCTTCCTGACCAGTTCACTGCAGGACTGGCCCCTAGAGTCCCGGAACACCGGCATACTGTGGGGTCAAACGCACTGGCCCCTTCCACGGTTCTAAGACCGACTGTGCCTTCTCCTCGCTGCCCCTCCAAATTTAGGCGTCCAAGCAGTGAGATCGTTTTTTATGGGGAGCAAGCCCTGCCCAAGGTCGCTGGTGATGTGGGCAAGTCCATCTTGGAACCAAACCACAGGTTATTCAAGGTTATGTCGACACCACAAAGTCCTCGTCAAGAAGGGGCCACACGTACCTCGGTAGTGCCCCTCGAGGGGTAGACCCACCCATTGCACACCGTCCTAGCCGTGCACTGATCACTGCTCATCCTGAGAGTCCCCACACTTTCAGGACTGTCCTCATTCCTCAACACCGACAGACCCAGCATTCACTGGACCCCAGCCAACTTTTGGGCCTGTGGAACGATGCTGCGAGCCCTGGGGGATAACCTGCTCCTACAGAATCCACCCCCAGCTTTGGAAAAGCTAATGAGCCCGTCTTGTATGAGGGCAAGCCTTGCCGTTTACTGTCTTTCAGACCAACATGTTGCCCTGACTCAGATCGTCACAGAAAGTGCTCCTGTCGGCCAGGACCCTGCTATACCCGCTTGCTTGTCACCCAGATTCCAAGCATTTATCAGCAGTCCAGAGTTAACGGCTTTCCTTGCACTTGAGCCTGTCTGTTGACTGGACCAACATTCAGGCAGGCAGGCGCCTAGTCAACCCATTTTCAGGTAAGAAAACTGAGGCTGTGTGCCTGGTTTTCCTACGGGATGAGGGACAGAACAGACCGAGCCCATTCTGGAGGGAAATCCCACTTTCACGTGCCTAGTTTGAGCTAATAGTGGTGGCTGGGTGAGGGTTAGTGAGTTTAAGACGGTGGTAAAGGTGGATGTAGAGAGATGAAAGGAGACCCGAGGGCATTCCTCCCCCAACCTGGCACCATTCCGAAGTGCACGTGTCCCTCTCTCACACTGGGCGGCCTGCTGACGCCCGCTGGCGATTTGGGGAACCAAGAAGGCTGTAGCATTCCCACCAAATATAGCCCAGGCTCCCCGGCCGTCCGGCCACCCTCCAACCCTCTTGGGCCGAGCTATTTATACTCTGGACGTTTGGTCGCCCGGGGCAGCTGCCTCCTGGATGAAGCCCAGTCCCCGAGGGCTACCGGATGGATAGATAGGCTTCTACGAGAGCAGGGAAGCAGGATGCAAGCGCGCGACTGGCTGCTCGGGGCTCTTTGGTGGAGCCGCAGTAGTGAGAGGATTCTCCAAGTCAAGAGAGAACGGGGCTGGAGAACCAGGAGGGGAGAGGATCAGGGGCCAGGAGCTCCAGGTCGGGATCCGGCACCTGATGATCGAAAGCCCCCCAACCCCTGGACGACTGGAGGGAGGGTCCCAGTCTCGCTCCGCGCGCCAAGCATCCCGCCGCGCCTACCTGTTACAGTCAGCCGCTGTGTCCACCTCTGTCTGCCTCGGCTGCCCGGCGCCGAGCCGGGGGCGACTTTAAGTGCTCTCATCCGTCGCGCGGCACGTCCCCCGCGCACGTCACCGCTGCCTGGCGCCGCCCCTGCCCTCCCCACCCGGACCCCGCGCCGCTGCCGGAGGGGGCGCCCTGGCCGCTACGCCCCGACGGCGCGGACACTGCCATTCTCCACTTAACAGGGAGGCCAGGCCGGAACTCGCTCTATAGGCGCCCAGGGCGCGGACCCCACCCAACGCGGACCTTCTCACTGTTCTCTTCCGCGCCCTCGGACCGGGGCTGCCCACCTCTGCATTCCATTCTACCCTCCGTTTATCCCCTCCCAAGGCTGTGGGCTCCTTCTATGATTCCCGCAAGAGAGTGGCAATGTCCTTCTCGCTATCTCTGAGAATGAGACCTTTTGCCCTCCAGGCCCTGGCCTGCTGGCCTGCGCCTACTGCCAGGTGGCACACGCCCCCACCGCACCCCATGCACCCAGGTCTCCTGCCGCCTGCCTCAGACTTTCACCTCACCAAAACCACCATACTCTGCTCATACCTAAGCCTGGGCTGTTGCGTGGCTGTGGCAGCTCTCTTCCCTGGTTGGGAAGCTGGACCCAGGCACCTTGGACTGACCGGGGATCTTGGGCAAGGCTGTCAACCTCCCCGAACTTCCGTTTTCCCCTGTGGTCAGGGCCCTGTAACAAAGCCAGATACAGGCACTGACACAGCCCTGCTCTGTCATCCCTCAACTCCTATAGAAGTAAAGGGGGGGGGGGCGTTTCTGCCCCACTCTAGCCTATATAGCTTCTCCCCCACCCCCCACCCCCCCCAAAAAAGACACAGAAACCTGGTGTTTTTATTAACAAACTGTAAGCTTAAACCGGGCAGGTTCTGAGACTATTATAACATCCTAGCCATAAGCCCCATGTTACTTGCCAACTGAGTCTTGTGTTTGCTCTGCCTCATGTGTGTCCTCAGAGCGATTTTCTCTTGGCCACATGCTCTCGACCCATTCTTGCTGTCCATCCTCCCTCATGGGGACCTCCTCCTTCCTCTACCTTTTTCCTTCCCCTGGTGCCTAGCCGAGACCCCCCTACCCATCTCAAGTTCCACTTTCCTCTCTCTCCTGCTCTAACCTTTCAGAGGTTATTGGGGAGCATTCTTTACAGCACATCGATGGATACGCTGCAACCTGATCTTGGGGCACAGAACTGTGAGCATATGCATACACAGAGCCCAAAACCAATCCCAACATACTCCCAGCCCAGAATGGGAGATGAAGACAGGACAGCAGTTTTCCATCCTGCTCCACAAATGCTGACTGCCTGGAAAGGAACAGGGTTGGGAGAAAGTGGAGCCATTCTGAGCTGGGAGAGTTCTTTCCAGTCCTCTGAGGGATGCAGCATGAACCTCATTTTTCTCATCCACACAATGGGAATAACAGGGGACTTTGGGTGATGAGGTTTGAGGAGACATCAGGAAGTGTCACCTATGGTGGACAGGGCCCAGAACACTTATCCCTGAGCGCCCAGTCTGGGTTAAAGGAGCACTCCATCTCACTTCTAATGTGGCTCCTAAATGACCCCAGGTCCCCTGAAGCTAGGAAATTTTGATAATAACTCAACATGAGACAAAGATCTCAACACAGCCAGAATGGGAAAGGGTGATCTCCGTCTGAGTCCAAATGGTCACAGCTGCCCATTCTTTTGACTGTGGTAATTGTGGTGTGTGTGGGGGGGGGGGGGTAAAGGGGTTGGGTAGTAGGGGTGGACCATGGGCATTAGCTGTAGCCCTTACCTACTAAGATGCCCAGCCTGGTAAAACCAACTGTTCTATCAGGTGTTCTATCAGACTCTCCAATGACCCTCCATGAAGAGTCATTCAGAATTTGATCTCCACCCTTGCCTAGGTTCTGAGTATTAATCAAAAGGTGCTTCAGAAACCATGCATGGCCTCCAACAAGTAACACGGCAGGGGGTGGGGGGGACCTTCAATCTTCAGGGATGGAGACCTGTGACAGGTGGCTGACAAACTTGAACCTGAGCCACTGGGTATGTCACAGATGCTCAAACACCACCCCACAGATGCTGGGGATAGGCAGCTGTGCTTGCCGCCATCCCCCACCCCTTCTTCCTTCAGACCAAATAACTCAGAGTTCCCAGCAGGGAAACAGAAACCAAGCCAGTGCTTCCAGGGTCTCATTGCCTCTCCTCCTGTCTCCCAAAGGTTAGGAGCAGCACCATCAGTAACCAGTTTCTGCAGACTTGGCGACCTAGTTGCCCTAGAGGACCCAGTAGTCCATTTTCTGAGTGAGGAGCATTGAGGACCTAGAGTAGAAGAGCAAATCCCACAGCACAGCCCCTACAGTTCTGCGGCCCGTGTAGCAATGATGTGGGATCTCTCCTCAGACCTGGATCTAGTGTCCAGACTACCCACCATGGCCCCGTACCAGCCCAAAATGTCCCTTTCTGAAAGGAAGGTACTTGGGAAGATATAGCTATCCCTGGTGAGGTGACAGGTTCCTAGAAATTCCCCAGGGATCCAGTCAGATCTGTCCCCGCCCTCTAAACTCCATGTTCCTCCAGGGAGCCTACTCTTTCCACCTCTCTCCATTCCAGTCTACAGCTTCAAGTCCCATCAGGCTGTGGAATGTGCTCTGAGGCGACATAGTGGCTGGAACCCTGGGGCACATGGACTTTCCCAAGATCTCTGACCCTAGGAACCCTGGGATGTGAGGATCTATCACCAGTCTTAAGCAACCACCCAGTCTCCCAGATGGCTGCCGGGCTCCTCCTCTGTCTCCAAAATGATCTTAGAAATACCGAGAGAGCTATCTGAAGGTTCCTCTGTCAGCTGTCGCAAGGAGGGTGGAAGGTCAAACCTCCTCTCCAGTCAGGAGCCAAGGAATATTTTAGATTCTAAAGAGCTGTACAGACGCCACATTTGCGGCCCATGGGTTTTCTTCACGATCATCCCGATTACAGCTTAGTTACTATGCCTGTACAAGCCCGCATGAACCACCCAGCACCAGTTGCTACCTCATGCCGTATTGGGGCCAAGACAAGCTGGGTCAGGTAAAGAAAGCCAAGTCATTGGGACTAACATTCTGTCCCAAGCACAGCTCCCCTCCCTGAGCTCTGCAGCTGCCTGTCTCTTACCCCTGCTACCTAAGTGATCTCTATCCAGAGGATCTAGGACACACTATTGAAACCTTTACTTCACACCAGGAGCACTTTTTCTCCAGGCCCCTGCAGGCGGGATGCAGCCTTCCCTGGTCCGCTCCCTGGCCACAACAGGATCTCAGATGGCCCCAACACCCCAAGGCTCCACAGAGCCTGGAGAGTCAGCTTTAGCATAGCTGTCCACAGAAGATCTTGATACCAAGAAGGGAAAAGGAATACTAGGACCAGACATTCCACCTTCAGCCCTGGAGGAAGAGAAGAAGGAAAAGGCTCAGGGACAACAGCTGCACATAGTGTGGCCTCAGGAAGCAGCTGGGTATAAACCACCCGAGGCAGTCAAGTGTCTGAATGTATGAGCAGGACATGCCCCACAACTGAGTAAATCATCTGGTAGACAGCAAGATGCAGACTTGAGCAGAGTGGAGCTCTGTCTTCCCGTTCGGATTGCAAAGAGGTGTGGTAGCAGACGCAGCAGTCCGAGAACCCAGGTGCTGAGGCAAGAGGTTTGGAGTGAGAGGCAGACTGGGCTAAACACACGCACACGCACACACGTATATGAAGCCCCCCCCCCCCCGCCCAGTCTTGAAGGTAAAATTGGGATGACTCACTGGGTAAAATGCTTTCTGCACAAACATGAGTGTGGGAAATGTAGATGAAATGTACTGTCTTCACTATCAAAGGGCTAAATGAAACCATGAAAATTCCATCTATAAAGAACTTAGTCAAGACAGAATCTGAAGAGATGGCTCAGTGGTTAAGAGCAGTTGTTGCTCTTACAGAGGACCCAGGTTAGGTTCCCAGCGCTTATATGGTATGTAACTCACATCATCTGTAATTTCATCCAGTCCCAGGGGATCGAATGCTGTCTTCTGACCTCCGAGGGCACCAGGCATGCACATGTGCACATAATACATGCAGGCAAAAGACTTATAAAATAATAAAATCTGAAAAAAAAATTTACTTTCATTTTATGTGTAGTGGTGTTTTAGCTGCATATGTGTCTGTGTGAGGGCATCGAATCCTCTAGAACCAGAGTTAGAGACAGTTGTGAGCTGCCATGTGGTGGCTGGGGACTTGAACCCCAGGTCCTCTGGAAGAACAGTCAGTGCTCTTTATCACTGAGCCATCTCTCCAGCTTCTGAAAAGAAATTAGTAAAGACATCATCTGGCAAGAGTCCCTCCCCAACTCAGCATCTTTCCAAGATAAAAGTATGTGCTCAGGGTTGCATCCTGTTCTTAGAAGTTGCTTCTCAGATATGGCCATTTTAAGTGGCATAATCCCTTAAAGAATGTGAGGCTGAGCTCTGAACAATCAGGGTGAGGTACAAGACCCCTTTGCATTAGGACTAAAACCCAGCGGGAACCCCTAGGGGTGCTGAATTGCTGGGTTTGCATTGCTCTGCATCCTTGTGCAGAAGTAAAACTTTTTGCCTTGCTGAGAAATTCTCTGGATTGTGCAGATGTTTTCTTGGGACCCATTTCTAACATTAGAACCTGAGTCTGGATCCCAGTGTAAAAAGCCAAGACTGATGGTTTCTATCTATAACCCCAGCAAGGTGGTGGTGGTGGACAGAGAAGGGTGGATTACTTGCCACCTAATCCAGGAAAAACAGTGAGAGATCTTGTTCCAAAACAAGTGGAGGCTGGGGAGATGGCTCAGTGGCCAAAGGTGCTCTCTGCACCAACCTGACCACCTGAGCTTCATTCCCAGAACCCACATAAAAACTTGGCTGCAACGATGGAGAACACCTGTAACACCAACACTCCTGTGGTGATGAGGGAGGGAGGGAGGCAGAAGAATCATGACTGCCCAGAAGCCCGCAGGCCAGCTGGCCTGAGGCATGTAGCACTACAGCACGAACTGGAGGCACATCCCACCTCAACAAAGTGGAATGTGAGCTGACTCCCAGAAGTTGACCCTGACCTCCACACCTTTGCCGTTGACACCCTCAAACCCAAACTCCCTCTCATGCTCAATAACTGTTTTCTTAAAAGGCAAAGTGGCTGAGGGGGACATCCTATTGTTAACCCTGATACCTACGTGCATCCGAGTGGTCAAGCGTATCCATGTAGCACACACATATACAAAGCAAAAATGTATGTGCACATAGAGACCAGAAGGACACCCCCAGTGCAACCTGTATCATGTGTCTTCCTTTCTACTTCCCCAAACTGCCTTTTCCCAGCAGGGTATACTGTTGCTTGTGCGTCGCCTTTTTTTAAAATTAAAATGAAGTTTTCATAAAGAAATGGTGGCACCCAGTGCCTGCAAGTGTTGTGTAACCACCAGCTTCTCAAAATCTTTCCATCATTCATCACAGCAACCCTGCACCTGCTGGGTCATTACTTCAAACCAAGTAGCAACTATTTCTGTGCCTCTTTCTCTGTGGACATTTTATGCACAAGAAAACTGTGTATGTCAGGGACTGAGCCTGTGGCCTCAGGCAAGTGCTCTATTGTGGCATGCCACTTGCAGACATTTTTCTTCTTTTCTTTCTTTTTTTTTTTTTTTTTAAATTTTTTTTTGGTTTTTCGAGACAGGGTTTCTCTATATAGTCTTGGAGAATATATATATATATCTCCTGCCTCTGCCTCCCAAGTGCTGGGATTAAAGGCGTGTGCACCACCACCGCCCGGCCCCAGCTCTTCTTTTCAAGACAGGTCTCACTAAGTTTCCTAGGCAGGCCTTGAACTTGCAATCCTCCTGCCTCGGCCTCCCAAGGCCACAGGGGTTGAAGGTCTGGCTGAGAATGTGGACTTATGTGACTGATTCCTTTCACTGTCTGTTAGACGTTAGCATTAGACGTCCGACCGGAGCTCAGAACAGACCACTCCAGACTACACGGTTCTAAGGGGGGGAGGTTTATTCAGGAGATAGGGCAAAGGTGGGGAGAAGAAGATGGAAGAAGACGGAAGAAGAGAAGTAGAGGCCGGCCATGACCACGTGGAGAGAGAGGAAGAGAAGGGGGAGGGGTCAGAGAAGCTAGAGGCAAGAGAGCAAGAGATTAAGAGAGAGTAAGAGAGAGGGGAGGGGGCAAGCAGCCCCTTTTATAGTGGTCGAGGCCTACCTGGCTGTTGCCAGGTAACTGGAGGTGGAGTTTAGACAGAATACTAACACTGACCATAAAGTCTTCAGATTTGTTAGTACCTCACTCCTTTTACACTGAGTAATGTCCCATTATTTGGACAGAAAGTGTGTGTTCTATACATCTTTTCACCTGCTGATGGACATGTGGCCATTACTGCCTCTAGCCTCTCGTGACTTAAGCTCTTATGAACACTTACATACAAGCCCTTGTACAACACACATCTCCATCTTTCTCAGCAATATATGGAAGAGTGGAATCGCTGGCTCACACAACACAGGAATTGCGTGTTTGTTGCGTGTTTATATCTTCATGAGGAACTACCTATCAAGCTGCTTTCCACACCATCCGCCCCACGTCACACTTCCGCCACAGAGCAGAAGACTTCCAGTTTCCCTGTGTTCTGGTTGTGGGTTTTCTGTTTTTATTTTTCTTGAAGTTATCCTTATGGGTGTGGCGTAGCAGCTCACCGTGGTTTTGATTTGCATTTCATGAACATAATTGTGTGTGTGTGTGTGTGTGTGGTATGTGAGAGGGTGCTTAAGCACATACGTGCATGTGGAGGCCCAATATTGACAGACAACAGATGTCGTTCTTGATTGTTCCCTGATCTTATTTTTTAAGGCAGAATGTCTTTCTCATTGAACCCAGAGCTCAACCATTTGGCTGGTCTGCCTACCTACTTTGCCTGAGACTCCCTGTCTCCACTTCCTTGTGGCTGAGATCAGGGGGAGGCCGCCACACCCACTCTGTTGGCATTTACATGGGCACTGGAGAGCTGAACTCCTCCTATCCTCACATTTGTACAGTGAAAGCTTTGCTCACCCACTAAGCCATCTCCCTGGCCCCTAGAACATCTTGTTTACTGGCTCCCCCACCCCACCCCCACAGCATCTCACTATGTAGCACTGGCTAGCCTTGATGTCTACCCACCTGCCTGTACCTCTTCCACAAAGTGTTGGGCTTAAAGGTAATACACCAACAGGCCTTTTGTTACCTTTATTTTTAACTGCGTGTGGTTTTAGTGTCCTGACAAAGACCCTCTGCCATGAAATCTTACATATTTTTTCTTTCTCTTTATTTTTGATAGTCAGAATAGAACCCTACCCAATGTTTTCTTCTAAAAGTTGATGGCTTGTTGACCCATTGTCCAATTTCAAGATACTCTATGTGAACAGCTTGAAATAGAGGTCTGATCTCATTCCTCTCTATGTGGACATCCAATTATCTCAGCATTTAAAAAAATGTTTGGAATTTTTTTGTTGTTGTTGTCGTTGTTTTAGGTCAAACTCAGGAGCTTTCACATGCTATGCAAGAGTTTATCTATTGACCTACAGTGCCAGCACCACATAGATGTCTTTTGTTTTTGTTTCTGAGACAGGATCTCACTGTTGTGTAGCCCAGGTTATGTTCTTCTTGCCTTGTTCCCCCAGGTGCTGGTATTAAAGGTCTGAACCATGGAACTTGGTTTAGCATTTTGTTTTGTTTTTGAGACAAGGTTTCTCTATGTAGCCTTGGCTGGTCTGGAACTCACTATGTAAGCCAAGCTGGCCTCAAATGCATAGAGGTTTCTGTCTGCCTCTGTCTCCCACATGCTGGGACTACAGGTATGTGCTATGTCAGAGGTCTGTCACTTTCTTGGTTGCAGACTAGGAGTGTGTGTTCACCCTCCTCTGTGCCTAAGCTAGAGTGGGCATTGCCTGGCAGGACTTTCCCTGTGAAATTGCAGGCTGCCTTGGGTCTCTCTCTCTCCTATGGGGTTACAAAGGCCATTGTCCATATCCTCCCTCTCCTCCTTAACCAGAATGCTGTGGGGTTTCCAGGATTTAGCTGCAGTGATACCCTACTTGAAAGTAGCCTGGCTAGGCCCACAGAGAGTTACAGTTTTGTCTGGGATCCAACTGGACAGGTGATTTGGTGAACGGGGCACTCGAACTCCAGTTCAGTCTTTAAGGAGGATGGGCAGGGAATTTGTTCTGGGAGTCTGGGTTCCTCCACACACACCTACTGTGATACAAACTATCTACTGGCCTTGTGGTGCCACATCCAGCCTTGCATTGGTCAGGGTTATGTAAAGAAGCAGAGCTGATCCAATGAAGGGAATAGAATGGCTCACAGGCTGTGGCCCAGCTAGTCCAACAGTGGCTGTCTACCAATGGAAGGTCCAAGATCCAGTAGTTGTTCAGTCCATGAGGCTGGATGTCTCAGCCAGTCTTCAGTATGCACTGGGATCCT
The DNA here is from genome assembly GCF_011762505.2 of Arvicanthis niloticus. Classification (NCBI taxonomy): domain Eukaryota; kingdom Metazoa; phylum Chordata; class Mammalia; order Rodentia; family Muridae; genus Arvicanthis; species Arvicanthis niloticus. The sequence goes on from NC_047663.1 coordinate 1,525,400, forward strand.
GAAGAAGTAGGCTCTAATGCCAGTGAAGGAAAGGCCTATGCCAGTGTGAGTGAGAGCAAGCAGGTAAACAGTGAAGAGCTTCCCCTCTTCTGTGTCCTCTTCTAAGCCAGAAGGTGTGCCCAGATGAAAGGTGTCTCTTCCCACCTCAAAGGATCCAAGTAAGGACTGGATCTTCCGCTTCAACTGATTTAATAATAATAATAATAATAATAATAATAATAATAATAATAATTTTTTAAAAATCCTTCACATGTGTACCCAGCTGTTGGAGTAATTATTTTAAAACGGCCGCTGGTCAAGCCGACTATCTAAGCTGCAGAGTCTGCCTAGCTCAACCACCATGTTTCGTGACCAGAGACCACGTGCGTGCTGCAGCTAGAAACGGCCAGCCAGAAACACCAGCCCTGCCATCCATGAGATGCCAGCGTGGGAAATGGCTCTGCCAATCTTCCATGCCATCTCCGCAAGGCTGGACATTGCCCAGACCATCCCACCATCCATGTGGACCCAGTAAGAAAATGAGACTCTAATGCTTAAAGATTAATCAAAGGCTTTATATGTTTGGTAATGCTCAATAACAAGATGCCCATACAAAGAGAGTTGTTTCCCAATTAGCTAACCTAAATAAAAGTTGTTACCCGAGACTGCTCTCTATACCTGCATGGTTCTTCATCCTCCTACCTCTCTCTCTCTCTCCTAGCTCCTCCTCTTCCTTTTCCTCTTCCTCTCCTTACTCCTCCCACCTTAGCTCCTCCCACACTCAGCCACTTGGGTTCTAGTCAATTCCAGATACAGTTAGGTCAACAACCAAGAATGGCCATCACAAGCCTCCATTGGAGTCCTGATCACTAGTGTCTCTCTCCCCTCCCTTGCTGTTTTTTGGCCTGTTATCTTTCTCCATATCCCTAGGGCTCAAGAGCGGCACCCGACCTATCTGTATCTCTATCCTATCTCTAAAGAGCAGGTGACAACATGCTGCTTCAGAGATTGAAGGCGGTGCTGTAAAGTGACCTTTCCAGTCTTGGCTTATGAGGTGACACTAAGAAGCCACAGGGCCACCAAGGCTCTACCAGTGGCCAAAAGTACAGCTGAGGACAGAGGGAAGACCTGTTCTGGAGCTCAGAGAACAGTCTGTGGTTGCAGGGCCTCTGCTGACAGCAGTCTACGAACACTCTGGTAACAGGGATAGTTGTCAGATCTTACCAACTCCAGCACTGTACTGACCCTTGTTCCTCCTCCCCACCATCTCAGACAAGCCGAAACCCTTATCAGGAAGTGTTGGTTATTCTCTGCCTTGGCTTGGCCTCAACCTAAAACCCACCAACCACTCCTCACACCCATGGCTTCTCCTGTGGACATCCTTGGGCCTCCTTAGCTTCTAGAGGTTCCCCCCCTTTTAGCAGCCCAGAGACCTTCTCCACATCTCCTGATTCCCTTAGGTTCTGGAGAATCTCTCCTGGGGCCTTGTTCTTACTTTTTTTTTCTGTCTACTGTAGTCCATCTACTTTCACAGCCTTCAAGACCACCCTTACGCTGACCCTGGTCCACGTAGCCCAGGTGCCCTAGGGTGTCCTCAGTCTTGCTTGGCCCAAGCAGAGCTGCTTCTGCTTCCCCACTCCCCCCCACCAGCCTTCAGGATCTTCTTTCCCTTGCTTTCTGTCCACACCAATAGTAATTCCCAAGGTCCCCTGCATCCCACTGGACCTCCAGGCTCAGGACCAGGATTAGACAGACAAGGTGTGTGGATGGTCAGCAGGAGGTGGTCTAGCCCCCAGCCTATCCAGCCCTCATCCCTTTACCCCATTCTTCATCAGCAGTGGAGTTGAACTGCAGAATTTCCCAGTGGTCATCACTGTTTTGTTTATATTTAGCACTGGCTCAGAGAAGCATCCACTATGGTCCGTGACTTCAGTTGAACATGGCTTGCACACCTGCCCTGGTTCACCTCCAGCATCTACCTGGAGCGTATCATGTCTACACTGCAGTAAGACTCACAGTGTGGAACACCCCAAACCAAGGGGACAGAGGTCACGATCTTCCTACCCTTGCTTTGAAATGTTTTTGCTCTCAGCTTTCATCTCGGAAGAATCAAGAGTTCCAGGAGAGGCCAGACCATAGGGAGCTTCGGGTAGATAGCCTTTGCGCTAAACCCAGACCTCAGACCAAGGGATGGGTGACACTCTGCCCAACTGTCCGTCAGAAATCAGGAACTACTGCCCCTCCCTGTGAGTCAGCACTGAGACCTCAGAGGCCAAGCACACAGGGAAGCAAAAGACCACAGGTTTCTGATGGAGAGATGAGTGACTGAGCTGCCCTTTCTGGTGTACAAGACCAGTGATGCCTTCTCAGACAACATGTCTTCCTTTCTTCCAAAACCTCCTCTCTCCCCCCCTCTCTTCTCTCTCTCCCTTTGTCTCTCTTTCCTCTCCCCCCCTCTTTCTCCCTTCTTTCTGTCTTTCTTTCTTTTTTGTTTTGTTTTTGTTTTTTTGAGACAGGGTTCTTCTTAACTTTGGCTACCCTGGAACTTACTCTGTAGACCAGGGTGCCCTTGAACTCATAGAGATCTGCCTATCTCTGCCTCCCAAATGCTAGGATTAAAGTCATGTACCACCAATGCCTGACTAAAGCATCGTCTCTTATGTCCTCCGTTCCTAGCCAGCCCACCCATCCTGGTGGTCCTATTCGAATAATTCTCTTGGGAAATGGACCGTTTGTATAGGTCCTTCAATACTGTAGGGTGGGTGACAGACATTGCAGCTAAAAGCCTTCTGCAGAGTGGCTCCTTACTTGGGGACCTTGAAGGGAACAGATATCTGCATCCATTGTCACTCACAGAGAGGCTTTCCTCTCCACTTCTCAGCTTACCTCCTGCCCCCTGGCAGATGGAGAAGTCACCCCAGCAAGCTTGACACTGCCATTTCCTGAACCTAAAGGAAGTGGCTTGCTCAAACCACACAGGACTGTGCCCAGGCAGAGCCTGGCCTTACTTCTCATGCCAGAGTGTGTGTGTGATTGTGTGTGTGTGTACGTGTGTGTATGTATATATGTGTGGGGTGTGCGTGTGTGTATGAATGTGTGAATGTGTGTGTGAGAGTGTGTGTATGAAGTGTGTGTGAATGTGTGTGATGTGTGTGAATGTGTGTGTGAATGTGTATGGTGTGTGTGTGTGTGAATGTGAAGGGTATCTATATGTGAATGTGTGTGTGTACATGTGTGCATATATGTGTGGTGTGTGTGAATGTGTGTGGGATATGTATGTATGTGTGTGTGTATGGGGTGAATTATACGGGTGTGTGCGTGAATGTGTGTGTGGTGTGTGTATGTGAATGTTTGTGTAAATGTGTGTGTATATGTGTTCATATATGTGTGGGGTGTGTGTGAATGTGTGTGGGATGTGTATGTATGTGTGTGTGTATGGGGGTTAATGTATATGAGTGTGTGTGTGAATGTGTGTGTGTGTGTGTATGAATGTATGTCAGGTGTGTGTATGTATGTGTATGCATATGCATGTATATATGTGTGAGAGGTATGTGCATGTGTGAATGTGGGAGGAGGTGTGTGTATATGTGTGTATGTATGGGATGTGTATATGTATGTGTATTATGTGGGAGAGTTTTATGTGTGTGTATGTATGTATATGAGTGCATGTGTGTGAATATGTGCATGTATATGTGTGTTGGGGGTACGGTTGGCCTATGGCCAAAAGTCAAAGAAAGGACTCCCGAGTTGTGGGTGGCTAGAACCAGGCGTCCTTGGGTAGATCTTGTGTTGCCCTCTACCCTGGGCACTGTCCTAGGAGAGTGTCTAGCTACCAGGTTAGGCTGCTCACTCAGTGATCAGTAGCATCCACCAACTCAGCCTGTGTTCTGACATTCCAGAATTCTGATCAAATTCTAGCCTTTTGGCCTTTCTACCCTTCCTTGCTTGTAGCCGCCCGCGGCCACAAGTCAACTGGATTTACCTGAAAGGGGGGCTGGGAATGAAGGGGGAAGGAGGGCGAGAAGAGATGAGGCCAAGACAAAGTTCTCTGATCAAGGCCCAAAGCTTTAATGTTCAGCTCTCAATTTAAAGGGGAAGACCCAACCCACAACCCCTCCTGGTTTCAGATGGGTGGGATAATCCATAGTCCATTCCAGGTCACGGCCGGAGATGTCTCAGGGCAAGCCCGGGGGCAGTTCTGCTGTGTTCCAGGCAGCCAAGGTGGGTAACTCCACCTAGGTCACTTGACCTTGCTGTGGCAACCAAGGTCTCTCCGTCCTGCTCATGGGGGGAGAGTACACTTGCTCATTCCATCCTGGAGCCATGCATGACATCTGCACTGGGATGGTGGCATTGATGCCTGGTGGCCGAGGACAGTTGACCTCTCCTCTGCAGTTTAACCTGTAGCAGGGGTCACTGCAGAGGGGCCACCAGAGCCCAGCACAGGCCCAGACAATGTGGTCTATAGTGGGGCACATGCTGGCCCCCCAGAAGACAGGCTCAAGTCCTGGCCACCTGTGTTGCCAAGACTTGGAAACAGGATCACTGAAGGTACAGTTGGGTAAGCCGAAGTTGCACTGTCCCAGGTACATCCTGACCCAGTGTGACTGACTGGTGATGCTAAGAAAGGAGGAAGAGGCAGGGGAAAGAGGTGTATGCCATGCAAGGGGTCAGGGAGGGTTCTTCTGCCTGGAGGTGACAAGGGTTCCAGCACATCCTTGAAAGAATCCTGGCAGGTCTAACATGTGGCCATCTGGGAGGCTGCAGGGTGTGGCAATGTGAGCCAGCCAGCACCCTCAGGCAGTATTTGAAAGAATTGTGGGGTGCAAGGGGTGTTTGGTAGGGCAGAGTAACTGAAGAAGATACAGCCCTATTTTGAGCCATTGTGGGGAGCTATCAGCCAAGGGAGCTCAGCTCAAATGCAGAGATTAGTACAAAGGCTGTGGAACACTACCACAGCTTCTAGACCTAGATGGCACCCCTGCTTCTGTTCTTAGGTACCAGTGCATGTGGCTTAGCTGCAAGAATGACTGCAGTCACTATGACGACACCTAGGTTACCCAGCCACAGTTCCAAGCACATGTACCTGTGATGCACTGTTCCCATCCTGGCTGCCATAACTAAATGCCGAGGGCTGGGGCTTTGCACAGACACTCCTTTCTCTCACTTCTGGAGATGAATGAGGTCAGGAAGCCAGCAGGGCTGGTTTCTTCTGGCCCCTCTTTTCAGCCTGCACACAGCCCCTTTCTCCTATGTCCTCACTTGGCCTTTCTGTGTGCTCCGTGTGTTTCTTCCTCTTCTTGTAGTGCTCACACAATGATGATCTTATTCATTGGTAATTACCCCCTTAAAGCCTTAACTTCCAAACACAGCCCCTTTGGGGATTAGGAATTCAAAATATTGATTCTGGGGAATCCACTTCCTTCCATAACCTACAGGCTCTTACAGACCTTCACTTACAGATGAGGGGATGGAGGCGTGAAGCACTTGGGTGACACATATTCTGGCTCTCTTGTGGGTGGCCTGGTCCCAATTTAAGCACATAGCTTAGGCTGGTTCCTCCCAGCCTACCCTGGCTATTTTCATGTACAATAGAGGCCAAATTCCCTGTGTCACCTTGGGAAGGTGTTGTGGCATTTTTGAAAATTTTGGAATTTGGTTTCTTAAAAAAACCCAAAAATATCATAAGAATGAGCTTTCATTTTAATCCCAGGTGTGGGGATATGAGACTGCTTCAGACTGTCTGCAGCACCCGACTATGATTTGCGTCATGCTCCAGCAGAGGCATGGTTTGCCAGCTACCGACTGTTTCTTCAATTGTGTGATGTTTGGAATTATGGGAACTTTTCAGAGAATATATAAATGCTAGGGTCCCGAGAAGTGGGGGTGGTTGTTGATCACTTGGGGGGGGGGGTTGCAGTTTGTTAGTAGTCATGCTCAAAGAAGAAACAAAAGGAATTAGGTTCAGGGCTTTCTATCTCAGTCTCTCCTCTCTTTCTTTCTCTTCTATCTGGTGACAGCGGATGAAACAGGGGTGGGGAAATAAAGGGTGGGAAAAAGAAGAACCACAAAGTAGCAAAGACCAGCTACAGGAAGCTCCCAGGAATATGACAAAGTCAGGCAGAGACAAGGGATGTGAGCATAGTTGTAGATACATCTGAAATGGGGCTGACCCTTGGGCTCCTCAACTAAGGCAGGGGTTCTACATTAGGCAGCAAAGAACTGACACTTGGGCCTACTTCACTTTCTAATAGAACAAAAGGGCCCTTAGCGGTCCAGGGGAATCCCTGGCTGAGGAGAAGGCTACAAAGAAGCTGGTTGGGGGAAGGTTCAAGTCAAGCACCAAGCATATGCTATCAGGAAGTGGGGACAGCAAGTACAAGGGACTGCGGGGTAGAGGAAGGCCACAGGATGTAAGGCAGGAAAGTTGGAATGACTAGATTTCTTGATGTTGCCCTCCTGGAGGAGGGGATTCCCAGACACTCCCTATCCCCTGGGAATTATGCTGGTTGAAGTGTGTGAACCAGTTCCAGGGAGGCTACAGTTTAACTTCTTCAGAACAAAGAGATAAGAATACCACTCTTTTTATTATTTAGTGTATTTGTGATTGTGTGAAAATGCACACCATAACATACGGAGGACAGGGAACGTTCATGGGAGTTGGTTCTCCCCTTCCATTCTGTGGGTCCTTCCGTTTTGTGGGTCCCAGAGTGTGAATCTTGCCATCAGGAGAGCCATTTCACTGGTCCTCAGATGATCTAAGAATTTAAACGACGGGGAACGACAAAGGCAAGCCTGCAACTAATTCCCGGTGCAGGTCCCACGCAGGCCTTTTCCAGTAACCAGCCCCATTCCATCCAACTCTTCTTAGTCCAGTCGGACAAAGAAGCTGGGATCCTGGAGAATCATTCACCCTTTGATGCTTGAGATATCAGACCAAATCCTGGAAGGACTTCTTGTGGCCGCGCCTTACCCAGGGCTCTAAAGGAGGATCAACTCCTTCGCTTAGCCCTCTCCGCCTGGCAACAGGGCCTAGGTGTAACCTCCACCCACCCTTGCCATGTGCATCCTTGTCACAACGGAAAAACCTTAGTCTCGGAATAACTCCCCACCCACGACGTGCAGGCTCCTGCCCTGAGCTCCCAGTCGCTCCGCCTTCCGGCGCCTCCGGCTAAAGGTGAAGTTAGCCCTTTGGGGCTCCAGTATGGACACCTTAGGAACCCTCAGGCCAACTGGGGGGAGGGCACAGGGCTCCACAGGTGTGGGTCCTTGGTCACTCGTTTGCACCACTCAGGGAGTCCGGCAGGCTACGGAACTCCATGCTTCTCTTCCTTCGGTACCAGCGCACAGGTCGGAACTCTGTGTTGAGACTCCTGCTTCTGCCCGGCGGGACTTGAGCGCCGCTCAAGGTGCACCCGGACTAAGGATACGGACTCCAGTCGCTATGGTAACGGGCGGGCCCGGGCTATAGGCGCGGGAGGGAGAGTGCTGGCGCTCGGAATCCTGGAGACCCGGGTCTGGGCTGGCGCAGCTCTAGGTCGCTCGCGGGAGACGAAGCTAATTCCACTGAGTCCTGCCGAGTGGTACACGCGGTGAGTGGGCGGCCATCGCATCAGCTTCTTGCTCCCCTGTAGCTTTGGCCAAGACTCCCAAACGCCTACCTCGTGAGTAGCCACACGAGATCATCCGGGGACAGCGTCCAGCACCAGCATAGGGTGCAGGTTTCACTCAACCCAGCGTATAACCGCAGTGTTTTCACTGCTCTGCATCCTGCAGCGGCGCTTCAGTCCCTCATTGACTTCATTAGTCAGTTATCTTGTAGTCTGCATTACATCCTGGGTTGGCCCTATATTTAACATGATTACGTTACACATTTTTAACAAGAAAATGGCGCGCTCGTGCCTCTCAGAAGGCAGACGCCCCATTACTGAGGAATACTTATGTCACCAAGTTTTGAGTGGTTTAAGTGTGTCTGTTAAGCGGCTAACATAAAGTTACTATTTTCTGCTGGGCATGCAGCGCATGCCTTAAAATCCCAGCACTTGGGAGGCAGAGGCAGGCGGATTTCTGTAGACCAGCCTGGTCTACAGAGTGAGTTCCAGGACAGCCAGGACTACACAGAGAAACCCTGTCTCGAAAACCAAAAAAAACAAAAAACAAAAAAACCAAACCAAACCAAAATAAAAAAGCCTTAAAAAAAAAACCCAAAGTTACTGTTTTATTATTGTAAATAATAAATAGCATGTGGAGAGGTGCTTAACTGTAAAAGTCATATTTCAGTTACTAACTTTAGCGTACATCATTGAAAGTTTCTTTTGAATTCATGTTTTATTCTTGCTATGTTGGATGGAGAAAATGAATCACAAGTTAACTGAATCAAACCATTCAGACCTTTCAGGCTAACCTGGGATCCAGTTTCCAGCAGTCTTTATTTAGAATCTGGATCAGAGGAGATTTCAATCACTGCTCTGGCAGCTGGGGCCCTGGGAGAGCTGCAGGAAACAGGCACAGAATGTATTCTCCAGAGCTCCTGCCTGGGTACAGGTCGGTCCTCTCTGAGGATAACTGACTCCAAGGGATTGGGGGGGTGGGGTGGGGGTGGCACAGGCTAGTCATGAGAAGATGGAGATCATGAGGTCCTCACAGGGAGGACCTCAAAGGTCACTGCCCTTCCCCTATATCCTGGAACCCTTTATGAAATTGTTCCCTGAGGACCAGGCAGGAATTTACCTTGGCTTCAGGAATTGTCCAGTATAAGCCCATTGTCTTAGTTACTGTTCTATTGCTATGAAGAGACACCATGACCAAGGCAACTCTTATAAAAGAAAGCATTTAACTGGGGGCTGGCTTACAGCTTCAGAGGCTTAGTCCATTATCATGGTATCGAGCTGGGTACCTGACAGCTATGTCCTGACCCACAGCCAGAGAGACAGAGACTGAGAGAGCTTGGCATGGGCTTTTGAAAGCTCAAAGCCCACCCTAGTGACACACTTCCTCCTACAAGGCCACACCTCCTAATCCTTGTAATTTCTTCAAATAGCTCCACTCCCTGATGACTGAGCATTCAAACCTATAAACCTGTGGGGGCCATTCTTATTCAGACCACCACATCCATATATAAGCCTCTGGGAACATTTTGTTTTTCTCTGGGATGCTTGGCTTCCAGGGCCCGGTGTGTGTTATTTTTTTACCCTCACCCTGATAATACTTTACCTTCAAGAAATTCCAAGTTTTGCAGAAAGCTGAAGATTTCCCAGTCATACCAGATTCTCATTAACTCACCCAATGACTCTTCTAGTCCTATGTCTCTTGTCTCTCCTCCTCCTCCTCCTCCTTCTTCTTCTTTTTTTTTTTTTTGGGAGGGAGAATCATCTCTCTCTTTTAAGATTTATTTATTTATGTATGTAAGTACACTGTAGCTGTCTTCAGACACACCAGAAGGGGGTATTGGATCTCATTACAGATGGTTGTGAGCCACCATGTGGTTGCTGGGAATTGAACTCAGGACCTCTGGAAGAGCAGTCAGTGCTCTTAACCACTGAGCCATCTCTTCAGCCCCTCTTGTCTCTTCTTTTTTTTTTTTTTTTTGTTTTGTTTTTTGTTTTTGTTTTTTTGTTTGTTTGTTTGTTTTTTTCGAGACAGGGTTTCTCTGTGTAGTCCTGGCTATCCTGGAACTCACTCTGTAGACCAGGCTGGCCTCGAACTCAGAAATCCACCTGCCTCTGCCTCCCAAGTGCTGGGATTAAAGGCGTGGGCCACCACCGCCCGGTGTCAAATATTTTTCTATTTCCATTACTCCTACATTAATTACTGGCACTTTGCTGTAAAACAGTGTCTTTCCTTATAATTTTTCCATTAATTAATTTATTCACCTTATATCTCAGTTGCAGCCCCCCTCTCCTTTCACTCTCCCCCGTTAAGGCCTAAGTAGAATGTTAAGGCCTAGGTGACTGTTGCCTATCCAGCCAGCCATCTTGTTCTGCTACTAATGTTATAAGGAAACTTTCTCTAGTTGATCACATATTCTGTTATGTTCTATGCTTTGGTGTTCTTGGAAACCAGTAAAAGGTCAGTTAGAACTGCTTTGTAGAGTTAGCCACGGTAAGCTTGGACCTGAACTGCCTGTCAGCACTTCCTGCACCCGTGTATGATCTTTTATGGTTTCTTGCCTTTGAAAGCTGCCCCTGGGATGGACCCCAACATAAGAAAGACACCTGCACCAATATAAGAAGCTATTTGGAAAAAAACTTTCATTTTGAGTGAGGGGTTGAGTAAAGTTTAAGTTCCCAAGACCTCCCTGGGAATTGACATCCTTCTTGGCAGAAAGAGAATGTCCGTGGGTACCTGACATCCCATTTGGCAAGTTAAGACATAAACGTTAGGCAAGTCGCCCAGCCACAATTGACTCCATCGACCAATGGGAGCAGGGTGAATGTACAAAAAAGATATGTTCCTAAATCCCCTATCCCTAAATCCTGATTGGTGGAATAACTTGGCACAGATGTTTGTGGATTTCAAGGCTTAAATAGCTCTGTAGGATCCTGGCTCCAGGTTGCAGCTAGCTCCTGTGTCTGGTCTATGGCGGAGATCGGTCGGTCCAGGGGCAAATGCTAAAATGACTATTCCTGTCTGACTGAGATTGGTGTTTGTGTGGTTTGTGAGACGACTCCTGGACTCCAACACCCCCCCCCCCCCCCCCCACACACACACACAACATTCTGGAAGGCAGAGGTAGAAGCAGAAAGATCTCTGTGAGTTCCAGGCCAGTATGGTCTGCATAGAGAGTTTGTCTCAGAAAAACAAAAACAACAACAACAAAAAGAAAACAAAAGACTGAATAGTCTTTAAGCTAGCTATCCTGTATATGTTGCCAGGTGGTCATGGAGCACATTTTTAATTGCAACACTCAGAAGGCAGAGACAGGGAGATCTCTGAGCTCGAGGCCAGTCTGGTCTGCAGAGTGAGTTCCTGGACAGCAAGGGCTACACAGAGAAACCCCTTTCCTCTCCCCCTCCAAAAAAGAAAAGAAGATGCCCTCCAGGTTTGCCTGCTTATGGCTAGATCTTCTGGAGGCATTTTCTCAATTGGAGTTCCCTCCTCTCAGATGACTCTAGCTTGTGTCAAGTCGATGTAAAATTAGCTGGCATAGGGAGGGAGGGTTTATTCATTTTACACAGTCACAGACTGTCACCGAGGAAAGACAAGACAAGAACTGGAGGCAGGAACTGAAGCAGAGCCTGTGGAGGGCACTCACTGTTCACTGGCCTGGTCTTCAGGGTTTGCCCAGTTTGTTTCCATATACAAGCCAAGACCACCTGCACAGGGTCATCCCACGCACACTGGGCTAGGCCCTCCACACTAATCATTAACCAAGACACTGCCTCACAGACTTGCTTACGGGTAATCTTCCGGCAATCTGATGGAGGCAGTCTTCTCAACTGACATTCCTTTTCTTAAATAACTATAGCCCGTGTCAGGTCAATAAAAAGCCAAGCAGGACATCCTCTAATACACACAATGTGGCTTCCTATAAAAAACAGGTCTATCATAACTGCCAGGTATATTGTTTATGTGCAGTTTTTACTTTTACTTAAAATGTAGAGCCAAAATATTGTTTTTCAAAGTCTGTGTGTGATATCCATTTTTAATGGCATTAGGCTCTCTCATTTTTATTTTACTCTAAATATTTGTAAGTTTTGTGGGTTTGGGGGCATGTGAGACATTGTATGTATCTTATGTATCTAATAGTTAATCTTTTTTTTTTTTTTTTTTTTTTTTTTTTTTTTTTTTTTGGTTTTTCGAGACAGGGTTTCTCTGTGTAGCCCTGGCTGTCCTGGAACTCTGTAGACCAGGCTGGCCTCGAACTCAGAAATCCGCCTGCCTCTGCCTCCCAAGTGCTGGGATTAAAGGCGTGCGCCACCACCGCCCGGCCTAATAGTTAATCATAAGTATGAGATTGTATGACTTTTCTTCCATTTTATTTCTCAATTACTTGTGTGCCCTTTGTGGCATGACACCTCTGTCCTCCAGAAAGTGAAATAGTGGAAATTCATTTACTCTTGCCTCTTATTACAGATTTAAAAATTGCAATTTTTATTCTCCAGAGATGATTGTCATCTCAGAAGCTTACTGCTTCAGTCTGTTCACCTAGGCCTAGTCCTGGAATCTTCTAGCCTCTATACAGTCTTTTGTTTGTTTGTTTGGTTTGGTTTGGTTTGGTTTTTTCGAGACAGAGTTTCCTGTGTAGCCCTGGCTGTCCTGGAACTCACTCTGTAGACCAGGCTGGCCTCGAACTCAGAAATCCGCCTGCCTCTGCCTCCCAAGTGTTGGGACTAAAGGTGTGTGTCACCACCGCCCGGCTCCTCTATACAGTCTTATCTAGGCCTAGAATGTTTTCAGCCTCTGAGACTTGCTGCTAAATAAACTTACCCCCTCCTAGTTCTTTCTTCAGTCTGGGTGACTGGTTCAGTTCGGCTATTATGACTCAAACTTCTCTCCAAGCCGACTGATTCACTCTGGCAAATTGCTCTGCTTGGCCTCATATCAACTTTGTCAGTCTGTTCTAATCTTTCAGTTCCTTCTCACTCTTTGGCTCATTCTATCCTCACCTCTCTCTCTCTCTCTCTCTCTCTCTCTCTCTCTCTCTCTCTTTCTCTCTCTCCAACTTGTCTCTGGTAAAGCTCCTCCCTCTCTTCTCGTGAGAGTTGAGCGTATCCTATTTTGTCAAATCTTTCTCTGATTTGTCACTTTTTCTGTCACACAATTTGACATCACTTTCAAACATGGGCACTTCCTTCTACAAACTAATTTTACCTTCATTGTTTGGGATTAAAGGTGTATACTATGGGTGTGTCTGTATTCCAGCCGGAGGGATTAAAGGTGTGTGCTAAGGCTGAGCCACACCACAACTAGAAACAGGGTTTTTCAGTAAATAACACGATCTCAGGGTTCATAATATGATCAAATATCCAGCTACAAAAAATGGTTGTAGCTGTGGCTCTGGCGAATAGTGATGAATATGATGTCATAGGTTTGAATTTTGTCTCCTGTGAGCATTTAAAGAGTAGATTCCCTGAGCTTAGTTTAAGTCCCTCAGAATGTTTATGAGTGAAGGTTATTGGATGGTGTGATGATTAACGTTGCATCAACTTTGCAGTCTCTAGAATAATTTATGAGACATCTCTGGGTATATCTGAGAGACTTTCCTGGTTAAATTAATTGAAGTGGAAAGACCCACTCTCACTGGAGGTGACATCATTCCATAGACCAATGTCTCAGACTGAAGAAAAACGAGAGCTAAAAGTTAACTGAGGAGCAGTATTGATCTCTTTTTGAGTGTGAGTGTGACATGGTGACCAGGTGTTTTACATCCCTGCTGGTCCTGCCTTTCTGGCTGTAATGGACTGTGTGCCAGACTGTGAGCCAAAATAAGGAAGCCCTTCCTCCCCTCCTCCCTTCCTTCCTCCCTTCCTTCCTTCCCCCCTCCCTCCCTCTCTCCCTCCCTTCCTCCCTCCTTCCCTCCCTCCCCCCTCCCCTCCTCCCTCTCTCCCTCCCTTCCTTCCTCCCTCCCTTCCTTCCTTCCTCCCTTCCTTCCTTCCTTTCTTTCTCCCTTCCTTTTTTTCTCCCTCCCTCCCTCCCTCCCTCCCTCCCTCCCTCCCTCCCTCCCTTCTTCCCTCCCTCCCTCCCTCCCTTCTTCCCTCCTTCCCTCCCTTCTTCTTTTCTCCCTCCCTCCCTCCCTTCCTTTCTTTCTTCTTCACAGCAATGAAACAGTGACTCATACAGGTGTTCACACAGCCATGACAAGATGATAGCGCCCCTAGTTCAAAGTAGATGTGTTCTTCTGCACCAGACATGGGCAGCTTTTCTTATCAGTAACAGAGAGAGCCAAGTGCACCCAAGCTGCAGTTCTTCACAGGAAGGAAATCAAGGGAAGCAGCAACTGTGGAAGGCCATCCATCCAGACAGCTCGTTCTTAGTTTCGGGTTTTTTTTGTTTGTTTGTTTGTTTTGTTTTGTTTTTGTTTTTTTTCTGTTTAAACCATCTTTAAATTTTATTTATTTATTATTGTATATTATATTTACATTTCAGATTTTATCCCCTTATCCCATTTCCCCCCCTTAGTTTTGTTCTTTTTCAATTAATTATCAATCAGACATTTATTTTTTTTTTTTAAATACTTTCACATTTGTAGACAGTTGAATGGAAGGGTTGTTAATCCCTTTTTGTTGTTGTTGTTTTTTGTTTTTCTAAAACAGGGTTTCTCTGTGTAGCCCTGGCTGTCCTGGAACTCACTCTGTAGTCCAGGCTGGCCTCAAACTCAGAAATCCACCTGCCTCTGCCTCCCAAGTGCTGGGATTAAAGGCGTGCGCCACCACTGCCTGGCCATACTGTGCTTTTTATAGACCTCTTCTGCTTATCCCTGATCAGCAACTGCAGGGAAGTTTACTGGAGAGTTAGGAACGTGGTGGGCACAGCAAGCCAGCCCTGCTGGGCCTGTGGGAAGGCTCTTTCCCTCTCAGATAGACCTTTCTTAGGTGACTTCAGGACTTGGTCTTGAATTGCTTCCTCTTAAGGATGGTGTCAGCTGTTAAGAGAGCCCTGCTCCCAGTTCTGGTATTCTCTGGCTCTGTTGTAATCTTGTGAAGTCCCAGCGTCTTGTACCACCTGGAAGGGCTGACTGCCTTTCTACATGAACCTTTTGCTGCCTGTTGCTCTCTCACTGGCCAGGTCCTATGCTCAGGAGTGGCTTCTGCACACTTATTCCACACACACTCTTGCTGCACACTTGGGCTGGGCTCTCTGAGCTCTAGAGCTGATTCATGAGCTGCTGCTGCACATGCTACCATATTGTTTGTGACATCTTAACTCTGGGCCACATCCCAGCATGAAGGATGTTTGGACTGGGGCTCTCGCTTTGTCCTGTGCAGTAATGAGCATGTCTTGCAGATGAGGCCTCTGCTATCTGGAAGCCCATAAGCCCCATGGGAAATGACATCTTTCAGGAAGAGTTGTTCCATCTTCCCAAACTCAGCAGTTTCTAAGGCCCTCTAGACTTCACAGGTATACTGACAATACCCCATTAGATTTTCAAAGAGAAAGAATGAGAGAAAGAAGGAAAGAAAGGGCCTAGTGTTCCACTTGTTTGTTTCTGAAACAGGGCCTCAGCACTCAGCCGAGGCTTCAAAATCAAACCTGTGATCTTCCTGCCTCAGCCTCCCAAAAGCTAGAATTTCAGGAAAGTGCTATCTCACCTGGCAAGTTTAATATTTTAAAAATGAGAGAGAGAGAGGGAGGGATGCAGGGAGGGAGGGAGGGAGGGAGGGACGGAGAGAGAGAGAGAGAGAGAGAGAGAGAGAGAGAGAGAGAGAGAATGAGAGAGAATGAGAGAGAATGAGAGAGAATGAGAGAGAATAACGTGGATGTGCTCCCCTGCCCCGTGCTGCTCTGTTGGCAGAGAGTCTCCTAGACACCAGGCTCACTGCAGGTGAAGTCTTGCTGTCGGTGGGGCCCACTTCCTCCAGACATTTCTGTAGCTCCCCGAGACTGTGTTGAGATCCAGGTGCTTTGCTAGGGACAGCTGTTGGCTGGCAGACAGACTAGATGCACACTCTAGCCTGTGGGGCCTGAAGATGATTAACTTCATGGGCAACTTTTGGGATCATCCTTTGATGAAACTTGTACAGAAGCAGGGCAGGTGTTCTGTAGTGTGTGAGAAGGAGATGAACGTGGAGGGGGTGGGACACTGAGTCCTTGAATCACAGATGCTGGAGCTGGTGGCTCCAGGACTGGCAGAAGCTTGTCCCTCTCCCCAGCTGCTGGGTTACATCTTTTGCCCTGTGCTCCCCAAGTTGCTGTCTATGCAGAGAGACCCCAGTTTCACTGAAGAACACAGGGTGCCACACTATCTACCTGGTCAGGAGATCACAGAGGAAATGACAGGGATAAGTACCCACCACCTGACTAGGAGAACAGAAGCTTCATCGATGGTGACCTGCTGAGTTTCAAAATCCTAGCAGTAAGAAATTGCCCCAGTTAAAACAAAAGCAAAACCAAAATCAACCAGAAGGCCTTTTAGGCAGAGAGTAGCATGTTCTGTGTATGTTCTAGGAACAAAAGTATCAGCCTTAGGTCTTCTGGAAACAGCTACAAGTCAGAGAGTGCTACAGCAGACTCCAACCCAGGGGTCTCTGTATGCAGCTCCAAAGAATAAAACTTATTTGAAATTTCCAGAAGCTACAGCAGATGTTAAGCATAATGGTATCACACAATCAGATTTCCATATTAGAACACTAACAACCTGAAGCCATGCAGCCAGTGCACTGAAGAGACGTGTGGTAGTTGAATGGCTTAGGTGGTTCCAGCACTTCAGGCCACCTCAGTCAGGCATCTTAAAGGGATTTTTCTGGTAGCCATGGGGCATGGGGCATGTTCGTTACCTTTCTCTTTGCTCTGACACGAGCATTTAAGGATGGAGGGTCTCGTGGCTCACAGTTTGAGAGTGTAGGCTGTTATGACAGGGGAGGCCTGGTGGCAGGAATGTGAGGCAACCAAGGTGCAGGCATCAGGGATGAGGCAGTGGAGACTCAGGCCTGTTAATGAGATGACCAGACGATTGTGTAGGATGCAGGAACTGAGCAGAGCTGTGGGGTGAATGGCAAGTAGGCAGACAGGCAGGCAGCAAGCATCTCCTGAGCTCCAGTGAAGGATGGCTGTGTGGCAGTTCTGAAAAGCCAGGCAGCTGTGATGGTCTGTGGAGCTAGGACTTATGCCAGGTAAGCAACAGGATGAACAAAGCTGACTCAGATCGTAGTCTCCTCTGAGGACTCTATCTCAGCAGGCTTGAGGAACTCTGAGGCCTACAGTGATTGTCACCGGTGGGCCAGTCTCTTCTGGATGCACCTGGGGGTCCCTTGCTCCAACTTTGGTTCTTTGTGGCTGCACTCAGACTCTCTGTGCCACTGTGCCCTCCTCTAAAGTCAGGGACTTGACACAACCAGTGTTTTGTTTGTGTCTCTATACAGCCCATGCTGGGACCCCTAAAGGGTTGGAGACCCTGACCAGCTTTGAGAAGCTTTGTCATGCTTGTCCCCTAGATGCTGATAGAAGCCTTTCTGTGTAAGAGCAGCAGGGCAGGGCTAGGGCTGTACAGTTGCTGTGTGGCCCAGAGCCCCTAGCAGATACGTTGGTCCATTACAGAGCGCCTGCCAGGCCTTGTCTTAGGTGATTCAGTAAGACCTGCCACAGAGCTATGCCCACTGTCTGATGGAAAATCTCTTTCCTATGAGATGCACTCTTGGTTTTTTAGTCCTGGTGATATATAATGATTTGGACTGTAATTTTAAACTTTATTCATTTATTTTTATGTCTGTATTTTCTTGTGGAAGTTTTAAGTGTAGCATGTATATGAAGGAACCTGTAGACTCCAGAGGAAGGCATCAGAGCCCCTGAAACTAGAGTTACAAATTCGTGTGAGCCACCATGTGGGTGCTGGCAAAGGAATCGGGTCCTCTAAAGGGCAGCGAGTACTCTTAACCACAGAGCCATCTCTCCAGCTTGACTTCACTAGTTCCTCTTATCAATAATTTCACGAGTTAAATTTTCTGCTTATATAAAGAGCAGCTACTGGCTTAGGAACTCCAGAGTTTATGTAAATGCATAACACAGCACACCATAAGACACGTGAACTCACCAAGGTTATACCATATCCAGGCCTTGCTATAATATACTCACAAACCTTCACAGCACCACACACTCATACATACACTCTATATAGTACAACACTTAGCACACGCACATACTTGACACATACATCATGCCTTTGCCCCCACAGACATATAGCACACATGAAAGCAATCCCTGTTTTTGAGTTTTATGTCTGTGATGGCCTGCTCATTGTTGATTCAAATAGAGCGAGGCAACCTACATTACCTTCACTCTGGGCTATCTCAGGGTGCTGCCCATGGGCTATCTCAGGGTGCTGGCCATGATTATTTTCACCTTCTCTGTAAATATACCTAAGACTAGTGAGTTAAAGTGATCCAGGACAGTGTGCTTTTCTGTCTAAAGAAGACCCACTTACAGAGAGTCACACTGCCACCTTCTTTGGGGTGACAGTGATAAAAACTGTTACTGTAGAAGCCTTCATGTGCCCTGGGAAAGACTGTTGGGATCCAGTGGTGACGTCAGAGAAGAACTCTTGTGCCTCCCCTTGCCCACATTTGGCTCTTGTGCCAGGTGAGAAGGTGCCCAGCATTGTTGACCGTGTACACTTCCCTGTGAGCGGCCCTGGGTTGGCTGTATGAATGAAGCCAGGAGCCCCAAGCTAAATGGCTCTGTATACAGAAAAGAACCCCTTTTATGTTGAGTACTGGCAGCAAGGCCTCACTAGAACCGGTAACAGTCTCTTGTGTGCCTTGAGAAGAAACAGTCTCTTGTAATGTGCTTGCAGCCGATGCAGTTTCTGCCCTGTAGGCCCATTCCTCAGTCCTCCAGTAAGTAGCTTTTAAAGATTTGTTAGCTATTTGGCAAAGTAGTTTTATATAATGTTGGATCTAATTTTTTTTTAAAAATTAAGACTTTAGCCAGACACAGTGGTACATATCTATTACCCTAGCTATTCAGGAGGCTAAAACAGAGGATTGAGAGTTCAAGGCCAGCCTGGGCAACTTTAGCAAGACTCCATCTCAAAAACCACTGGACTTGTATATTGTATCTTGTTTTAAAATTTTATTTATTTTATGTTTTATTGGTTATTTATTTACACTTCAAATGTTATCCCCCTTCCCAGTTTCCCCTCCACAAACCCCATCTCCTCCCTGCTCCCTCTGCCTCTATGAGGGTGCTCTACCACCTGCCTGCCCACTCCCACCTCAGTGCTCTAGCATTCCCCTCCACTGGGCATCGAGCCACTACAGAAACAAAGAGGCTCCCCTCCCACTGATGCCCGACAAGGCCATCCTCTGCTACATATACAGCTGGAGCCATGGGTGCTCTTTGGTTGGTGGTTTAGTCCCTGGGAGCTTTGGGGACTGGTTGATATTGTTGTTCTTTCCAATGGGGTTGCAAACCCCTTCAGCTCCTTCAGTCCTTGCCCTAACTTCTCCATTGGGGTGCCCGTGCTCAGTCCGATGTTTGGCTGCCTACATCCACATCTGTATTGGTCCAGCTCTGGCAGACCCTCTCAGGAAACAGCTGTACTGGGCTCCTGTCAGCATGCACTTCTTGGCATCAGCAATAGTGTCTGGGTTTTGTGTCTGCAGATGGGTTGGATCCCTAGGTGGGGCAGGGATCCCTAACAAAGGGGAGATAGAATCTGTAGAGATCGTATCCAGTGGATAGACATGGCCCACAGTTGAGGGATGAGGCCACCCACCAACCTCAAAAATATTAATTCAGAATTCCTCCTGTCAAAAGGAAGTGCAGGGACAAAGAGTGGAGCAGAGACTGAAGGGAAGGCCATCAAGAGACTGCCCCGCCTGGAATCCATCCCATCTGCAGACACTAAAATTACTTTTAAAACTGAGCAGTGGTGGCACACACCTTTAATCCCAGCATGTGGGA
Source organism: Arvicanthis niloticus (assembly GCF_011762505.2). Classification (NCBI taxonomy): domain Eukaryota; kingdom Metazoa; phylum Chordata; class Mammalia; order Rodentia; family Muridae; genus Arvicanthis; species Arvicanthis niloticus. The sequence goes on from NC_047663.1 coordinate 1,544,939, forward strand.
GACAGAGGCAAGTGGATCTCTGTGAGGCCACCAGGTTGGCCTACAGAGTGAGTTCCAGGACAACCAAGCTAGACAGAGAAAAAAACAAACAAACATAAAAAAACCCAACAGAAACAAAATAAACAAAAACCAAAAATAAATAAATACATAAATAAGTTTTTCTGAGTCAGAGTCCCTAATGGTGTGCTACGCGTTTCCTTTGCTGCAGCTGTCTCCATGCTGTGCTCCGAGAGGGAGCTGAGCGAGCTTTTGGCTCGAAAGGAGGAGGAATGTCGAGCCCTCCAGACCCACCGCGCACAGCTGCAGGAGGCAGCTCTACAGGCTACTCAGAGCCGCCTGGAGGAGGCACAAGGGAGGTTGCAGCGCCTCCAGGAGGACTTTGTTTACAACCTTCAGGTGCTGGAAGAGCGGGACCACGAGCTGGAGCGCTATGAGGTCGAACTCACCCAGGCCCGCAGGCAGGAGGAGGCCCTACAAGCAGAGGCCAGTGAGTTCAAGATAGAGGTGGCCAAGCTGAAACAGGAACTCACCAGAGAGTCCCGGCACGTGGAGGAGTTGCAGCATCAGCATCAGCTAATGCTGCAGGAGCACCGCCTGGAGCTGGAGCGTGTCCACAGGTGCATGACCCTTGCAGATGATCGTGTCTGGTCCCCAGTGAGTGATGATCGTGCGCGACTGGATGCTCAGTGGAACTGTGTGAGCTTTCCCTTAGGTCGCAGCCCCTAATGTTTTGGTTTTGTTTTTTACCTAAGATCTCACTGGCTACCCTGGAACTTACTTTGTAGACCAGGCTGACCACAAATTCAGAGATCCACCCGCCCCTGCCTCCTGAAATGCTGGGACTGAAGGCATGTGCCACTATCCCAGCATGACAGATGCTATCTGCTGACACTCTCAGCTTTAGAGTTGGAAGCCGCTGGTCTGCTGAGTTTTAGCAATACATTCCACAAGTTTCACCGAACATGCAGAGATGTTGTGTCAGACATGGAGGTCTTTAATAAATGTTCTGTAGCACCTGTGACCCAGTCAGGAAGTGCTGCTCAGCCACTGTCCAGAGGAGACTCCCAAAGATGTCAGCTCACACTTGGAAGCTGAAGCGGCTTTGTGTTATTATTTTGTGACTCTTTTTCCTTTTTTTTCAAACCTGAGACCTTTCAGTCATGTTCAGATACTGTGTCAGTCACCAGTTGTTCACTACCCACAAGTCCTCAGGGCTCCATTTGTTGTTTGTCTGAGACAGGGTCTCTCTGTGTAGCCCTGGCTGTCCTAGAATTTGCTCTGTAGACCAGGCTGGCCTTGAGCTCACAGAGATCTGCCTGCCTCTGCCTCCCAAGAGCTGGGATCCTAATTAAACAAGATAGTGACCTGGGTTCTATTTGTACTTAGTTATCAAGTTTCCATTTGATTTGTTCTATCTCCCTCTTTGCTGAGATCCCCTGTGTTTCCCTTGGTTTTTCTAAATATCGGCATCTTTCAGTGATTAACTTTCCATTTCACTATATAGTCCTGACTGGCCTGGCATTCACTATGTAGACTAGGTTGGCCTTGAACACAGCAATTAGCCTGTCTGCCTCCTAAGTGCTGGGATTAAAGGTGTGTACCACCATGCCTGGCTCTTTTTCTGATTCTTGTTTGTCATCTAGTTTGTGTTCTGTGTTGTGTTTTCTCCTGTGCTGTTGGTCCCTTCATTTAGGGGTGGCAGGCAGGTTCAGGTCAAGCAGAAGTCCTACTTCTTAGAAGCCTGTTGCATGCACCCCTGCAAAAGTCATGTACCAGATCCATGGGTGAGGTGCCCTCTGCAGTGTGCACAGTCAATGAACATTCAGTGTGACTCTCTGAACACCCTGTCTGCTTACCATAGTGACAAGAACAGCGAAGTTGACCACCAGCGAGAGCAGTATGAGAACCTGAAGTGGAAACTGGAGAGAAAACTGAAGGAACTCGATGGTGAACTTGCTCTGCAGAGACAGGTAGGGCATCGCTGGCAGTGGTTCTTAGGTGCATTCCTTGCCAAGTTTGAAATCTAGATGGTGAGGGGTTCATAGAGGATGCTCTCCCAGGAGAAGGGGATCCTTGGGCTGATTTATGCTGTAGGGCTTTGTTGGGTACTGTGAGAGGTGTCCAGATCTTTCCTGGAACTCACTGCCACTGTGTTCTTTTCTCATGTACCAACCAAAAGTCTCGAGGGAAATGAAGACGCAATAGATATTCAGATGCACATGTGTTAGTAAGCTGACCCTAGAGATCATGGGGGCCACCCCACTATCTACCATGTAGACAGAAGCACATGTGTTAGTGAGCTGACCCTAGAGATTGTGGGGGCCACCCCACTTTCTACCATGTATGCAGAAGCACATGTGTTAGTGAGCTGACCATAGAACTTGGTTATGTCTGAACCCAAAGGCCTTAGAAACTGGAGTGCCACCCTATAAGGGCAGGAGAGATGAGGTCAGGACTCAAGCAGAGATCAAAGGAGTGTTCTCTGGTCTTTAGACTGGCTGACATTACCTGGACCAAGAAGATGGGTCTTCTTTATGCAATACACTGATTCAGATGTTCATCTTGCTTAGAAGCTTGCTCACAGACATACCCAAAAATAATCACTTACCAACTAGCTGGGAAACCTTGTCAACTAAACCCCATTACACATCTCCCCATTGCTATAAGCATATTTAACCTCAAAATAAAGACACTAGAAGGTTGTCCTCCTATGGAACCTGAGACAACAGTTGTGAACATAGTAACAAATGTGCTATTGTTCCCAAGTGTGGAAGGGAACGTTTGTTTGTTTGTTTGTTTTAAGGCCTTGTAGCCATCCAGTAGTAGTGCAGCCTTTAATCCCAGCACTCGAAAGGCAGAGGCCAAAACTACAGAGTTCTAGGACCTCAGTTTTGCCTCAACCTTCCAAGTGTCTGCGCCGCCCTGTCCAGATGAACTTTTAATGAATGCTCACTCTCCTGATATCCATAACTTTAGTACTTTAATCCAGATCTGGTAATAATGAATCGCTATTATGTTATATGACAAAAGAGTAGAAGAAGAAAGAAAAAAAGATAGTTGCATCATACATGTGTCTATATTACACACATATTCTTAACAAAATAGGAAAGGAATAGTTGGGCATGGTCATGTGACACTGTCATAGCAGTCACAGAGAGTGCAAGTGTTTAGACCCTGTAGGCTACACAATGAAAACTTGTTAGAAAAATAAAAAACATGGAGTGTGCAGGTCTGGGCTGGAAGTGTGTGGCCCTGGCAGGGGAGATCCTGTCTTTTTGAAGCAGAGGTTGTAGTCTTTATTTAAAGTGGCAGAAGAGATGGCTTCAGCCTTGATGGCAATAACAACAGCCACTTTTCAGAGGCACTGGAAGAGGAGATGGAGCGAGGGGAGCGAGGGGATAGCTCTAGAGGCTATAACAAAGGCCAAGACAAAAAGCCTTCAGAAGATGCACACCGTGTATTTTATTTATTATTATTATTATTATTATTATTATTATTATTATTTGGTTTTTTGAGACAGGATTTCTTTGTGCAGCCCTGGCTGTCCTGGAACTTACTCTGTAGACCAGGTTGGCCTCGAACTCAGAAATCCGCCTGCCTCTGCCTCCCAAGTGCTGGGATCAAAGGCGTGCGCCACCACTGCCCGGTGTGTATTTTCATTTAAAATGTATTACATTAATGTGTTTGTGTGCATATGGGGGCAGACATACACATGCTGTCGCATGCTTATGAAGGCCATAGGACGCCCTGTGGAAGTCAGTTCTCTCTGTCTACCACTTTAGTACCGGGGAATTGAACTCAGGTCATTAGGCTGGGTGTTGGAGTCATCTCTGTAGCCAGAGCGTGTGTTCGTGTTTGAAGAGTTCCTGCATTCCTGTGAAGATGAGTCTGTAAATGTACCATAGAAGACAGTAAGATGCCTTTTTTTCCTTCTTCTTTGAATTTTATGTGTATTGGTGTTTTGGAATGTATGTGCATGCCCACAGAGACCAGAAGAGGGTATCCATCAGACCTTCAGCTGGCATTGCAGATGGTTGTGAACCACCATGCAGATGCAAGTCCTCTGGAAGAGCAGCCAGTGCTCTGAACCAGAGCAACGTCTGCAGCTCAAGGTGCCTTATTTCAACACTTCTGGGTTTTTAGGAACCAAAGGACAAATTGGAAAAATGGATGAAACATTTGAACGACTCAGAGATTTTTTTCCACTTAAATTGTTAGAAGTCTTGAAGACAGCTTACTTTAAAAATGACATATAGACACCTATAAATTATATTGACTCCTAAAAGCTGCTGCCACTGCAGAGATTTCTGCCTCGTCCTCCAGATGAGGAAGGTCTTGCTAGAAGCAGTGGCAGGTGAGGTCAAGGAGGAGGAGCTGAAAGTGGTGGGTTTAGAGGGCAGACAGGAAGTGATGTCACAACCAACACACTTCCTCCTTAGCTGTGGGATGGGCTTCTTCCGTGATTGCAAACTTGTGTCTTGAGCAACCTTGATGATATCATTCTGACAGTGGAACTGAAATGTCAGTCTCATGTAAAAACAAGTGGAAAACAACAGTAGATTTTGCTCTAAAAGAGCATGAACAGACTTGGTGTTTTAAACAGAGCCTGACAGTCTGTGAATGCTTAATAAATCAACATGAATTTTCATTAGAAATATATTTGAATTTTTAAAATAAAATGTTCCTTTATTTTAAAGAGAAAGGAAATAAATTCTTATATTCTACCATGTCTGGCCCCACTGGCCATAATCATAGAACATGGTAATACCAGAAGATATCTCAGGGATCTTCCAGACCTCACTGTGGCATAATCATCCAGGACGCCCTGGGAGTCTGGCCCATTCACCTCAGTCAACACCATTGTTCCTTTCCTCACCTACTGACCCAGGGCTGCAGGGCCCAGCATGGTAACAGTGCCTGAGAGGGAGGTCCAGGAATCATTACAGTGCCTGTAGGAGAATTTCCCACTGGAATCAGGACATGCAGCGCACACAGCAGAGCACAGCGCCCTGGGAACGGGAGGTGGAGGCTTTGCTAGCCCTGATGGCGATGCTGAGCAGTGCCGTTCTTATCGCTGCCTCTCAGCTCCTGGACTCACGAGTTGTTGCCTTGGCAGGAGTGACCATTTATTGAATTTCAATTCAGAGCTTATTCAGCCTTCTAGACCTCGTTTCAGCTCAGTACGATAATGCCACCTAGCTGGCCTTGTAAATTAATCTCCAAAAATCTCCTCTTCACTGCTCAGTCAAGCCAGCTGCTCAATGGTGAAACCATGGTAAGATCCATGCATCTTAAAACCACGAGCCCACTGAGTACTTTGACTGTGAAGTGAGTTTTTTTGGGCAGAAAAAAAATGCTCTGTGGAATATCATCCCTGTGGATGATATCTGTCCATAAGCTGTAGTATTGATAGAAGCATTACATGAAGGGAAAGTAAGTCCATAAATAAATATCTCTCCTAATAAGGATACAGTGATGTCCCCTCCATGATGTCAGTGGACCAGTGTTAATCAGTCTGCCACCAGGTCTCTGGCTACTCATCCTGGGAGTGATGCTGGGGCAGAGCTCAGAACTGGGTTGTGCTGCTGGCAGAATGGACACCTACAGTAGCTTAGCCAGATCGGCCTTGCTAAGTGGGAAGTTCACGTTGCCGAGGCCTGACGCCATGGCCACAGCTGCTCATGAATCCCCTGGGCAGTTTAGGGACGATTGAAGAAGGAGAGAGATTATTTACTGTCTACAGAACAGGCGGTCTAGTCTACCATCCAGCCAAGCCATTGCCTGCAGCATGTGAATCAGAATAGAGTTGCATATTTGCCCAGGTTTTTTTTCTTCCAAACAAAGTGAGTTCACTGCCCAAAGTCCTGCCTACTGGGAAGGATTGCTGTCCTTCAGGAATATCCTGGGGAGAGCCTGTATGTTGCAGCTATGCACTCTCAGGTGGTGCCTGAAAATCACGATACAGCCAAGCTTACTTATCTTCCTCTGTGAACTGCTTATAGGATCTCACCCTGAGGCCACGGATGTAGGCTTTAGAGAGAAGGCCCGGTAGCTGGAATGAGGGTTATAGCCTTTCAACTCACCGTACTCTTGTAGATACCATTTTCTTTGATGGCAGTGCAGTGAATGTCAGACTATAGCTTCCTGGGTCAGATGATGAACCAGCTGGAGTCTCGTGGGAAACTGGTGGCTTATAGCCAAGTGTTTGGGTTTATACCAAGACCCAGTGGCTGACCAAGAGTTTACTGACAAAAAGGAAATAGGGAGCCTGGCTTAGTGGTGCACACTTTAAATCCAATCGAGGCAGGGGGATCGCTGTAAGTCCCACAGAATCTCTGTGAGTTGCCCATCCAGGGCAATATGAGTCTCTCTCTCTCTCTCTCTCTCTCTCTCTCTCTCTCTCTCTCTCTCTCTCTCTCTCTCTCTCTGTGTGTGTGTGTCTGTCTGTCTGTCTGTCACACACACACACCAAAAAACAACAACAAAACCAAGGTGGGGGAAGAGGGGATTGGGGATCTAGCTGGTACAGCATTTGCTATGCCCTGGGTTTGGTTCTCAGCTCTGAGAGAAAGAAAGATAAAATAACAAAAGCCAAACCATTGAGTCATGGTGGCATGTGTGTGACATTTAATCTGAGCACTTGGGAGGTAGAGGCAGACAGATCTCTGATTTTGAGGACAACCTGGTCTACCTAGTGAGTTCCAGGGAAGCCAGAGCTACATAGTGAGATGCTATTTGGAAAAACAAAACAAAACAAAACAAATAACGAACCAACTAAACAAACAAAAACCAAGGTCAAGTTCAGCAAGCACCTGGAACTCCTCCTTATGCAAATAAGGCATTTCCAGTACCTTGGCCCTGGCCAGTGACTGACACTCATCCCATAGCCCCTACTCATCCCCCAAAGGTTTAAACAGCCTTTGTTCCCCCTGATTAAAAGGGGTTCTCAATGAAGCCTGCCTTCCAAGAACTCTTTCTCTCCTGCTCACTCTACCAGTCACCTGAGGTCTCCATCAGCCCTGCCATTCCCACCTAGCTTTCCCTTCAGGGCACCTGTCTGGGTCTGATAAGGGCGATTGTGCCTTTAAGGGAGTGGAGTGGGAATGACTGGTTTGATGTCCAAAACAGCCAGGAGTTTTGCACATTGAGCTAGAGCCTGGAAATATGTAGTCAAGAAAAGATTGACTGTACCAGATGTGGTGGTTCAAGGTAACAAGTAATCTTAATACTTGAGAGGCTGAGGCAGGAGAATCACCATGAGTTTAAGGCCATCTTGGCCTACAAAATGAGAACCTGTCTAAAAAGTTAACAATAACCACCAAAACCAACTCAACAACTGTCATGTCTGTCATGTCTAAGAAATGACACTCTTGCAGTGGTACCAAAGTCACCACAGGAGTCTCAAGAGAGTCTTTAGCTGGAAAAGGCAGCTGAGTGGTTGGTTTGCTCAGACTCAGCAAAATGCACTTAGTGTCCCTTTAGACACCAGGGAGCTTAGGCTCTGTCATTCAGGTGGCATCCCTGTCTCTGGCAGCAAGAAGCCTTGACATGCTACTATACCAGGAGTATATGCTGTACTCCTACTATGCAGGAGGCTAGGGAAAGGCCTGTCCCGCATAGGCTGGAATAGCCAGCCTGAGGCAGCCTGATGTGGCCTGGAGCAGTCTTGGCCTTCTGGGTAGTTGTGAGGAGAGAGTTGCGTAAACACAGACTTCCTCAAGGCCCTGTCTTTCTGTTGTTGGGCCAGAGTCTCACATGTTGGTCACCCTTGTAAATAGAACTGATTCAGTGAAATAATGACTTTTCCTCTTATACATTGAAACAAGCTGATGACTAGTAACTGAATGGTCTGTTTAACTTTATCACGTACTGTGAGCCAGAGAAAATTCTTTTTCTTATTGATTAGTCACTGGTTCACAAGACATTGGAGAAAATTTACCCACTTATTTCAGAAATGTTTCTGAATGCATACTACCTGCTGGTGGCTCTTCAGGCTTGGGGTTGCGCATGGATACCTATCATACCTGTCATGCCTGCCCTCATAGAGCACAGAACACCCTGGGACAGTTAAATTAACTGCCTGTCATGTGACGAGACAGGAGGGTCGGGAGTGGGGTGTGGTTGGACTCAAGTACAGTGACTGGGCAAGAAGGGCTGTAGAAGTTGGTGAGGGTACAGAGAAGAGCTCAGCAGGAGGAAGACAAGAACCTACCTGTGTGCTCAGGGATACCTAGAAGCTAGAGTTCAAGTTCAAGTTCAGAGGAGGAATGTCCAAGATGAAGCTCGGCCTCCAGGGCCTTCCAGACTTGGGCACCGTGGGAAACTGTTGAGTGTTTGTGTAGAGCAGTGACAGACATGATTGAGGACCTACTGGGCCAGACGTGAGAGAAGTAGCCAGCAGGCTGATTGGGCATGCTTGGGTAGTAGGTCCCTGCAGATAAGAGCATGCCAACTCTTGTTATCCCCAGAAGGGGAGCCAGTGGGGACATCTAACCCTAACCCTGACTCTGAGCCCTGATGGGTCTGATGGGAAGAGGCAGGTGTCACAAGCACTTCCGTTTTGTTTGAGCACAGAGGGTGACAAAGAACACGTGCAAGGAGACAGAGAGTGACAGACTGTAGTGCGAAGACGCATGGTTTATCCAGAGACACAGTCCCCAGAACCTTGACTACAAGAGTACAATGGAGACAGGCCATGTCTGCTCATCACACTGTCCTGCAAGACCAGATGGTGGCAGCACAGGCTCCATGTGGTGTGCAACTCTGCCCTCTGGTGGCCACAGCCTGCAGCACTTCCTCTGTGGGTTTGTTGTTTGGTTAGTTGGTTGCTTTGATTTTGAGTCTTTTCAGACAGATTCCTAACATGTAGCTGAGGCTGGCTAGAACTTGAGGGAATCTTCTCCATCTTTGCCTCCCAGGTTCTTCTTTTACAGGTATGTTCCACCAACTAACTCACCATCCTCCTATCCTTTCCTTTCCCTCCCTCCCTCCTTCCCTTCCTCCCTCTCTCCCTTTTTCCTTCCTTCCTTCCTTCTTTCCTTCCTTCCTTCCTTCCTTCTTTCCATTCTTCTTTCTTTCCTTCCTCCCTCCATCCCTCCTTCCTTCCCTCCCTTCCCTCTCTTTTTCCTTCCTTTGTTTCTATGCTAACCGAAGGCACCACACATTCTTCTGTGATTTTATAATTATAATAATGATTTTAATATTCTGATTCCAGTAAGGGTCATTCATGTGACTATATATCTCACATTTCCCTTTGAAGGGACTGAAAAAAGTGAAACATAACTTCTAGTTGTGCCTTTTGCAGTTTCCTGAGCCAGAAAGTAAAAACCGCTGCTGTGGAGCTCACACTGTGCACCCGTCTGCCCGGTCTGGATGGTGCATGGGGTAGGGGTGGGGGCGACTCCCAGAGCTGCATCTGTACTTCCTCAGCCTGTCCTTCAGGGCCAGAGTCTGGTGGTGGGCAGGACAGGGCCCAGAACTAAGGGGCTCGCATGAGTCCCTAAGCATTCAGTGCCCCCCCCCCCCCCAGGGTCACTTGCTCTGTGCTGATGATCAAAAATGAGAGGATGGTACCTGGCCCAGTAATAAATCAATTAGGCTTTTTGGTTCACTGGTAGCTGGAGCATCTAAACACTCTTATCAGTTGAGGCGCCCATGGCGGGTCTCATCGAGTGAGAAATGAAAAGGAAGTGTACAGAAGGGAACGTATGCTATCCTGACAGCGACAACTGTGCAGCCTGGGTGCTAACAGAACATCATGAAGTACACCAGTTATCCCTCAGAGAGAAGCTTCTTAGGATGGACTCACTTATGACCCCATTCTACCTGAGACATTTTGTTGTTCTTTCTCTGTTTGGTTGATTGGGTTTTTTTTGTTTGTTTGTTTGTTTTGTTTTTTGTTTTGTTTTTTGTTTTGTTTTTTGTTTTGTTTTGTTTTGTTTCTCAAGACAGGGTTTCTCTGTGTAGCCCTGGCTGTCCTGGAACTCATTCTGTAGACCAGGCTGGCCTCGAACTCAGAAGTCCGCCTGCCTCTGCCTCCCAAGTGCTGGGATTAAAGGCAGATATAGATATATAGATACTGAAGAATGGTGGTAAGGAAATAAACAGTTTTTATGTAGAAGAGGAAACTTTGTATGTACTGTAAAAACGTCATCATTCACGATGAGTGGCAGCCCCATGCCTGAGCTGAGGTGTCTGCGGCAGTTGCTCTCTTTCACTCTGGCTCTTTTGTTCCAGGAGCTGCTGCTGGAGTTTGAGTCTGAAATGCAGAGAAGAGAGCACGAGTTCCAGCTGAGGGCTGATGACATGAGCAATGTAGTCCTGACCCATGAGCTCAAGGTGAGTGGCCAGGCGGGGCTTCTGGAGGGTTTCCAGTCATCAGGGTCACTGTTGCCCGCTTTAGTCAGCCTGTGCTGCATAACACCGTGCTGCTCCTCTGCTAGTTAGTTAGGTAGTTAGTTAGTTAGTTAGTTAGTTTTTTGAGACAGTTTCTCTGTGTAGCCTTAGCTGTCCTGGAACTCGGTCTATAAGACCAGGCTGGCCTCAAACTCAGAGATCTGCCTGCCTCTTGCCAAGTGCTGGGACCATGCCAGGCTTCACACTGTTTCTTTTACCCAGTGACTCTCCTGGAACTTTTCAATCTTTCTCAGATAAAACTACTAAACAAAGAGCTGCAATCTCTGAGAGAAGCTGGAGCACAGGCAACAGAGAGTCTGCAGAAAGCAGAAACAGAGCACATTGAATTAGAGAGAAAGCTACAGGACCATGCCCGGGAACTCCAGGACCTGGAGGCCATGAAGGATGCTCGGTGCGTGGGGTCTGCTCTCAAGGCATTGTGGCCATGGACTGGATCCTGGTGGCCCTACCTTCCTGGCTTCTTCCAGCTCTACTCTCTGGTCTCTTATGTAACTGCTCTTTACTGATACAGTTTCTGTTTAGGATAAAGGACTTGGAGAAGAAGCTTTACTCCGTACAGCTGGCCAAGAAGAAAGCTGAGGAGACTTTCAGGAGGAAGTGCGTATTTCTGTCTGGGTGGTGCCACTGGAAAAGAGTCTGGATCATACTCGCTGGAGACAAGCACCCTGTGACAAACGGGGAGCTGAGCTGGGAGGCCACTTGGGTTGGCTCCATGCTCTACTTCCTCAGACAGGGCTAGGCATCCAGTGTCTCAGAGCTTAAAATGTTTTAAGAGCCAAGACTCCAATCCAGTTCATTGATAAAACACGAACTAAGAATGTCTAAAACTCTAGATTTAGTCTCCAGTGTCTTAAAACAGGCTTTTAAAATATAACCTTAGTTAAATTTTAACTTTTATGGGTAAATGAGATGGCTCTTTGGATAAAGTCACTTGTCACCACAGTGGGTGACCCGAGTTCCATCCCTGGAACCCACGTGGTAAAAGGAGAGAGCTGACTCCACACACTCACCCCCACACTAGATAAGTAGGTTTAAAAATTAAATGTTAACATTTAAAACTTGGGTGTTTTACTAACTAGTTTATAAGTTTTAGACTATAGCTCCAAGCTTTGCCATGACATGGTTACCTGGTCAACACCCCTTACTCTCACAGATGTAGACTGGCTTCTCTTTTCCCTGCTGATATGCCCCGTGCTCAGTGTGGGTTGGACCACAGCCAACAGCAGCAGGCGATTCATGTTGCCAGGTGTCTGGGACACCCAGGAAATAGGTGGTATGTCGGCTCAAGAGGGAACTGCAGCAATGCAGTGAAGGCACCACAGGGTTTAGGAGGTGCTGGACCAGCATAGTCAGCAGGAGTGGGGCTGGGGGTGCCAGCTAGAAGCTCAGCTGTGGCTCAGCCTCCAGGGCAAGAATCATTTACTTTCTCTTCCAAGGAAAACAGTGACGGTAGCTACCACACACTTAGGCCTCCCAGCCACACTTGGGAGGAAGAAGGGGGACAAATTCTTTCTTGTGTTTTCTTGTGCCAGGATTTGTGCAGTACAAACTGATACACTAAGGGAGCACTCAGGAATCTGTCCATCTGGGAGGCAGGTAGCGTCAGTTTTTCATGGGCTGCTCAAGCTTTGTTGTCTGCTATGAGTGCTTTGTGAACTTGCTTTGGTGTGTGTGTGAGCTTTGGGCGCCTCTGAGAGCCTGGCGTTTAAGAAGGTCTGCTTATGTGGGAAGAGCAAGCACCCCCACAAGTTACTCCTGCAGAGCCAACCAACTTGTCTGGGACAACTGTAGTGTAAGAAAGGGTGACACACACTTTGGAAGGTTCCAGGGCACTGAGTGAGCCACCGTGGGACCCTTCCCTGTGTTTCAGACATGAAGAGCTTGACCGTCAAGTCAGGGAGAAAGACACAGTGCTGGCAGCAGTGAGGGGTGCCCATGCAGAGCAGCTGCAGGCGCTGGACACCAAGGTGCTGGAGCTTCAGTTTCGATGTGAAACACTGGAGGGACAACTGTGCAGGGCTGAGCGGATTCGAGCTGAGGACGCCAAGGAGAAGAATGCCCTTACTGACAAGTGAGCTGCTGCCTCTGGCCTGCCCACCCAACAGCCTTGTGTGCCTGTGCCCCAGGCAGCCATGGGCCATTTTAGAATGGAATTTTGCATGCAGTAGGTAGGGGCTTTCTGCCTACCCCTGACCCCCGCAGCCATTTCTAGTAATGCTTTTTTAAAATTATATGGTTTTTATATTTACGATTACTTGTGATAAGTATATATAATGCAGCAAAGTTGACCTATTGTCTTCAGTTTTTGGTTTTCTGAGACAAAGTCTCACTTGTGTAAACGTGGCCCAGAACTTGCTCTATGACCTTGGATGGCCTTGAATTTCTAATCCTTGTGCCTCCACCTCCCGAGTGTTGGGACTGCCGTCATGTGTCACTATAGCTGGCCCCTTCCCCCTCTAACTTATCTTTCTGCCTCAGCCTCCCAAGTGTTGGGACTGCCATCATGTGTCACTATAGCTGGCCCCTTCCCCCTCTAACTTATCTTTCTGCCTCAGCCTCCCAAGTGTTGGGACTGCCATCATGTGTCACTATAGCTGGCCCCTTCCCCCTCTAACTTATCTTTCTGCCTCAGCCTCCCAAGTGCTGCTGGGGTTACAGGTGTACAGCACCATGCCTGGCCAAGCTAGCCACGTAATCTTTTTAGTGTAAAAAAAGACTATGACACATGCAATCTCAGCTGTCTGCAGTACTGTTTTTTTTCAGTTCCAGCTGCTACTCCTTCCCTGGTCTCCCAGCAACCTCCAGTCTGCACTGTCTGTGAGTTTTCTAACTCTAGGAACAGCACATCAATTGGAATCTTATGGCACTTACCCTTATGTGTCTGGCCTGTCACAGAGACTCAAGTTCTCAAGGGTCATGCATATTTATAGGATGACATTCTCTTTTAAGTTGTGATTGTATCAAAATATATGCACCTCCAGAAGCCATGGGGGCCTTATTGGCCAGCTAGCCTATCGTACTCGGTGAGCCTTAGGTCCCAGTGAGAAGCCTTCTCTCAAGGCAGATGGGTGCTAAGGAGTGTCACCCAGGGTTGACCTCTGTCTGACCTGTGCACACGTACCTGCACACACATGTCTGCACATGTCCTCATTCACACTCCTGAACGTACACACAAAATACTGTAGCTAACACAAGTTAACTACTTTAGTCACCTGAGCCGTGGAGGGCAGTGGTTTGTTAAGTCAAACGTTGTGTTTTTAAGGCTGATATTCCAGCCTGGCCAGGCTGCTCTGTACACATGGGTGTCCGCCGCGGCTCTTAGGAGTAGCACTGCTTTAGTGCAGACGTACAGACTTCCTTCACAGATATTGCTTTCAGTTCTCTTGTGGACATGAACAGAGTTGGAAATTCAGGACCATACAGCTCTGGGTTTAACTGGTTTTATTTGTTTGTTTGTTTGTTTTTGTTTTTGTTTTTTTGAGACAATGTCTCCCTGTGTAGCCTGAGGTGGCTTGGAAGCCTCCATTCTCCCACCTCAGCCTATGAAGTGCTGGAATTACAGGCATGCTCCAGGACACTGGCTCCTTCCCAATATTTAATTCAAGCCAGAGTGTTTGGGCAACCTGCTCTGCTTTGCCTGATGTCGGGAACTGTGGGTGCTGGAGAGATGTAATGGCGCTGGGCGTGCGGCACTGAGCCCTGTCCTGGGCGGTGAGGAAATGCATGGGACACTGTTCAACAGGAGCACTGAAGTCAGGCGTTCACTAACATTCCCAGGCTTAGCAACTGGGTATTTCTTTGGATTGGGGGTATTTATCTCTCTCTTTTTTTAAACAGAAAAAAATTGCTGCCAAATTACGCTTATACTATGGGGGAGAAGTAGTTCTTAGACCTGTAAAGTATCAGGAAACTAAAGCTTATTCTACATGGGCTGGAGAGAGAGCTCAGTGCTGAAGACTGACGGCTGCTCCTCCAGGGGGATCCCAGTCCAGTCCTCAGGACCCACATGCAGAGGACATGCCCACACAACATAAAGTGAAAATAAAACATTAACAGTTATACTTTAGGAAGTTTGGTGCACAGTACTTTGTTAAGTCTAGTGAGCTCTCGTTTATTCCTCTATCAGTGTAGCTGCAGTGGAGGGCCTTACAGAGCCTGGCTGCTTCTTGTCTCCTCTTGAAGCCTTAAACTAAATGACCTTGTGTTTTGAGGGGTCTCACTCTATATAGCCCTGGCTAGCTTGGAACTCATAATCCTTCTGCCTTAGCCTCCCAAGTGCCGGAATTACAATGTGCCACACCCAGTTTTAACTAATTTTTAGTTTTTGTCTCTAAGTATTTTTTGCTTCTTAAGGGTTATTGCTACACAGACAGGGCATTTGTCTGACAACAGAAAACAGGGCAGGGTGACACATATCTGTAATCTCAGAACTCTGAAGGTGAGGCCAGCCTAGGCTACAAACTGAAACTCCATCTCAAGAGAACAGGTTCAGAAATCCCAAACTTGAATTTCTCTTCTCACTTGTGGGGGGGGGAGTTTGGTGACCATTCCACCTCTGTCCTGAGCATGTACTGGCGGCATTGTGTGGCAACCTCAGTGCTTAGTGGCTTGTCTTCTTGGTGGGTTTGCTCTGGAACCACAGGGCACACATGTAGGATTAAGATAAAAACACAGGTCTGGTAGTGGCGTACCTGCTCCACTTGGAGCTGTCAGTGTGTGCTGGTCTTCATAGTAAGAGTGTGGTAGCTGTACTAGCAGCTAAGCCAGGCCACGTGTTGGGGAAGGGAGGTAGAATGTGAAGGAGGCCACAGTGACACTGGTCACTGGACCAGGTAGGTGTTTCTGTGCTGAGAATGTCGGCCCTGGGAGTGTCGGCCAGCCTGGGAAGCAGCCTGGTGAAAAGTGTTGCTGAGGGTGTTTTTAGGACCATTTCCTCAGTCCCAGATACCAGGGCAGAAGGCAGAGTTGGCTAGGCTTGCCCAAAGTGGCTGCAGATGGATGCCTTCCATGTACCTGTTTTCAGCACTTGGAAACTCAACACCTGGCTCTTAATCGGGGCAGCCACTCACCATTCTCTTGTCATGCCCACATTGGACAGCTCTTTAGCACAGAGCCCCAGAAGGTCTGTTCCCAGGGATGTGATCATTGGTGCACCCGTGTGACAAAAGCAGAGTTGTTCCCATGAGCAGGGATGGTCTTGCTTAGATCAGTACAATGAGTCCCCTGAAGGTGTCACTGTGTTTTCTGGGGGAAGCTCGTTGCGTTTGGATGCTCATCCAGCAGCAGTCAGCTGCCAAGCCGACGGGAGCCTCCTTGTGCTTTTCACTGAAGTGTGCTTCCTCAAGCCCACAGGCTGTGTGCACAGATCAGCTTTCCACCTTGTGTAATCCGGCCCTTTGTAGTCAATTAGTTAACGTTTGCACAGCTGGCTGCTAGGTATTTCTTCCTGAGTAGAACCTCCTTCTTAAATTAGGTGATGGTTTACCTTCTAATGTGGCTCTTTGATGAGGTCTGGACAACGGTGTGCATTCCTCTGGGTCTGCATAAGAGCATGAGAGAGAGAGCAGGAGAGCCTGGCTGCACTCACTCACTCACTTCTTCCTGTGTAGATTTCGTGAAGATGCAGCAGCTCTGAAAGCTGCCTGGGATGCCCAGATCGCTCAGATGTCCAAGGAGGCTGTCTCTAAAGACCTTCAGGTTCAGTCGCTACAGGAAGAAGAGGTGAAGCTCAGGGCACAGGTGGCCAGGTTCCAACAGGACATAGACAGGTACTGTCCTCAAGGCAGTCTCCTGTGCTGTTTCCTGCAGACAAGAACCATTACTGGTCCTCAGGATTGAAACCACATCAAACAGACTTGGCCCTGCATTCCCGGGGGAGGAATGGTCATTGGGATGACAGCAGATCGAGGTGGTGGTAAAGACAGCAAACATCCAGGCCCAGAGACTTTGAGATGAGGAAAAGGGAAAAGCACCAAGAGTTGGTGTGGTGGTGAGCAGTGGCCGCCTTCCTCTGCCATCAGCTTGCAAAGGCAGACAGATTACCATGACTTCAAGGCCAGCTTGGTCCACATAGCACTATAGGACATCCAGGGCTACATAGAGAGACTGTGTCTCAAAGAGAAGGAAAGATCAAACAAACCCCATGCTCGTTTTCCCATTCATTGTATTAACTTATGCTTGAGTGAAGGTAGGAGCCTGTTTCCATAATGTCATCAATCAGATATAATAAAGCATCGTCCACAGGATGAATCTGGATGCCATACACATCTACACCACACCACTAACCCAGACCCCCTTAGGTCTGTGGTCAGCCCAACCGCCCCACCCCTAACTACAGGCTGCCCTGGGGGAGGGCCTTTGTGGACTGGACTTCTGAGGTGGTGGCCATAATGTGTCTTTTGACCCTGGCCTTGAAGATTGATTGATTTTTATTATGTATACAGTGTTTTGCCTGTATGTATCCTGCAGACCAGAAAAGGGCACCAGATCTCATTACAGATGGTTGTGAGCCACCATGTGGTTGCTGAGAATTGAACTCAGGACCTCTGGAAGATCAGTCAGTGCTCTTAACCTCTGAGCCATCTCTCCAGCCCGACCCTGGCTGATGCTTTTTTTTTTTTTAGATTTTCCTCTGATATTTTTTCTGTCCGTTTTGGTGCTTTGTGTTCCCCTGTCCACTAGTCTGTTTTCCCTGTCCCTGGTTCCTGTAATCTTCCTGCCTGTGAGTGGATAGCAAAGGCCTCTTACTCATGACACTGCTCATTTGATGGCCTCCCCTTTCCCCTAGACCAGCCTCATTGGAGGCTTATCGCTTCTATCAGTTATGCTGATCTTCGTGAAGAACCAGCTTTGGATTTGATTATCTCCATTGCTTTGTGTTGTGGTGGTGGTGGTGGTTCTATTTCCTTTGGCTTTGGTTTGTTATTCTGATTGACCCTGATATCAGAGCCAAGATGATTAACTCTGAGCCATCCTTCCATCAGATATAATTAGTGTTGGAAGTTCCCTTTCCAGCACAGCTTAGCTTGTGCTTGGGCATGGCCCCCTCTCAGCTTTGTCTTCAGAGTGATGTGAAGTTTTCGTCAAGTGCACCTGCATTAGGGTTGTACTGGCTTCCTGCCACACTGGCCTTTGTACAACTGTGAACAGGCCTGTTTGTCCCCCTCTGTCTACAGACTACTGTCTGGCATGGACCCTCAGCCCCTACTGCTTTTTTAGCCTTTGTGCCCCCATGACACATGCTCCAGTTTTGCCTTTTAGGTCTCTGTTTAGAGGACTTACACAGCAGTCCTGGCTTAGGTCTGGCCACTTCTCTTCAGTCTGCATACTGGTTCTCTCCACCAAGTGTGGCCCTCTCCCTCCAGCCCTGTTTTCGCCAGCATTTGTTGAATCTTGATATCTGTTCTTTATGTTTACCTGTCCACAGGTGCTATTGTTTCTCCAGGTTTCTCTTAGGATAGCTTCTCCTCATATCATGCGTGCATCCTTCCTCAGCATGAGCCACGGGTGTGATGGGAAGGAGGGGCAGAGCATCATGTCAGCCTTGTGTTTCACCCCACCTTTGCTCTTCATGTTGAAGGGACCTCAGGAGAGAAAGTTAACATGGGCCATTGCATGTGTCTGTAGGTACAAGCAGCAGCTGTCCCTGGCAGTGGAAAGGGAACAGAACCTAGGGCGCGAGCAGGTACAGCTGGGCCTCGACTGGCAGCGTCGCTGTGATGACATTGAACGGGACCAGATCCAGAGATCAGAGACTTTGATCCAAGGCCTGACCAAGGCCAGAGATCAGGTGTGTTGGGTACTCTGGGTGTGGAATATAAGCAGAACTATACAGAATGGGTTTGGCCCTCGCCGTATTATTTTTTAACTCAAATACCAGTTAATTTATAGCCGTGAGTCATGGTCATGCTGGTGTAGTAATGCAGCCCTGAAATCCCAGCTGCTCAGGAAAAGGAGGCAGGAGATCTCAAGGCCGAGGCCAGCCTAAACAAAAATAAGTCACTGCCTTATCCCCAACATGTGTAGGGGCTGGTTCTGGTTCTGGGAGTGCTGAGGTGGTCCCTACCCAGCCAGGGTGAAATAGGCACCATAACTGGACAGGAAAGCCCCACCCCCCGACCAGTGGAGGGTGGCCCTAGCATTCTGAGTGCTACAAATATATTGGCTCTTGTGGCTGTTCGCTTGCTCCTGCTGTCTGCTTTTTAAGCGGAAGGAAGTCTGGTCCCTAAAGTCCAGCACTGCCTACAGATGGACATTTTCACAGGCTGTTGCTAAGCTCCAGGAGACAGAGAGGGCACTGCAGAAGCAGGAGACGTTGCTGAAGGCTGTGTCACTGGAGCGAGACCAGGCTATGGAAACTCTACGGACACATGGGCTCCTCCCGGGACAGGAAGCACAGGTGAGCACCCTGCTGGCTCGAAGAGCCTTCACTCCACACTTAGTGTCCATTACATCGGCTCAGGCTTTCTCAGTCCAGCCTCTTGATGACAGTTGCTCCAGCAAGGGCAAGTCCAAACTTCAGTATTAAAGCAGGCAGGCCAGTATGTAGTCTTCTCAGTTCTTTAGCTTCTGAAGCTCTAAAACCCAACATCCAGAGAGCACACATGGCGTGCCAGCCAGCACTGAAGAAAGGCCCAGGCACTGATGTACACTAGGTGGCAATATCAAATCACTCTTGAGTCTTTGAAGATTCATCGTTAAGCGCTTACTTAGTGGGTTTCAGGGAAGTAACTGGGATTGCCAGGCTTGCTCAGCAAGTGTCTTCAGCTATCAGGACAGCCCCAGCTCACAGCCTCACAGAAGTGGGCACTACTGTCACGGAGACCCGCATGCCCGAGCTTGTTGCAGTTGTTAGCAGAACTGATTTCTAGGCAGAGGGGCTCGAGGTGGGAGCCAGAGGGCCTAGAGATAGCCTTAGCCTGGGAGAGGCTAGGAACAGCATTATCCTGGGCCTGCAAATGGTTTTGCTTTTTTTCTTTCTGGGTTTTAGTTTGGTTTAGTTTGGTTTTTGATGGGGTGAACTCACTTCCCAGAGAAATGAAGGCCCTGGCATCCTGATCAATAAGTTCAATAAGCAAATGCACTACATACACTTCCAGAAGTGTATGTATTTATGTATGTATGTATGTATGTATGTAGTGCATTAGCTTAGTGTATGTATGTAGTGCATTTGCTTATTGAACTTATTGATCATCCTGATCAATAAGTTCAATAAGCAAATGCACTACATACACTTCCAGAAAGCATTTCTTCACTCTGTGAAGATCCCTCCACCCTTCCCTTGGTCCCATCTTCCTACCAAAGGCAGCCATGTTCTGATTTCTCTCCTTGTTGATTTATTCCTCTGCCTGTGGCTTCTGTCACCTTGCGTGAAGGACTAGCTGGGGGAGAATTCCCCCTACTGCGTGTTGTGGATCCTGGCTGTGGTTAAGGATATCTCAAAGATCAGCCATGCTGGTGCCTCCCTTTAATCCCAGCAGATCTCTGAGTTTAGGACCAGCCTGATCTACATAATGAGTTCCAGGCTAGCCAGAACTACATATTGAAACCCTGTCTCAAGCCAAAATTAAAAATGAAACCCACATCAAAAATGAGAATATTTGAAGGGATAGGGAGATGGCTCAATGTGTAAAGTCCTTGCTGTACCTTCATAAGGACCTAAGTTATGCATAAGTCATCTTATATTGCCTCTTGGCTCCATACAGTGACACATGGACAAACTGACACGCACATGGCACACACCAGCATATAACCCCCCCACACAAACACATACTATTTAAGATTTAGGCAGGTGTGGTGGCACACACTTATAATTTCACTACTTGGGCAACTGAGGGAAGAAAATTGTGAGTTCAAGGCTAGCCTGGACGACATAAGGTCTCCATCAAAACAAACTCGAGAGTGTTAACTAGGCAAGGCTATACAGACGGAGCACTTCCTTGTATGACACAGTCATCCTCACTGCCTTGTGAGGTACACAGAGCCCAGAAGCAGTTTGTTCCCTGTGTTGGACATGAGCATATGAAGTCAGGGTACATGTATGAAGACCCCATCTTAGCTTCGTGGGAATTGTCCAGCCGCAGGAGACTGGGTTGGTTGTGTGCACTCTTGACTGGAGCTATAGCAGCATGAAAGGCAGATGTGATAGAGTAGTGGAGGCAGCCTCTCGGCCACTGGGGCATCAAGGAGCAGAAAGGCTTGAGAGGAAAGAGTTGACACAGGTTCCAGAGTGAAGCCGAAAGCCACATCATCATTAGCCAGGAACTCAAAGGCTTTGCTTCTTGGTTCTTTTTGGGTTTTTTTGGTTTTTGGGGTTATTCTGTTTGTGTTTGTTTGTTTGTTTGTTTGTTTGTTTTTTGAGACAGAGACTCACTATGTCCTGCAACTCACTATATAGAGTACGGAACTTTTTTTTCTTGAAACAAGGTTCTCTGTGTAGCCCTGGCTATCCTGGAACTCAGTCCGTAGATCAGGCTGGCCTCAGACTCACAGAGATCTGCCTGCCTCTGCCTCCCAAGTGCTGGGACGGCGTGTACTACCATAGCTGCCTTACCTTACCTTCATTTTTAAATACAAGATAGTTCTTCCTCTTTTATTGATCTCATCAGTTTGTGGTGCCAATTTTGAAAAACTGAGTGTACTGTCAAATGTCCAGAGTCACATTTCAGGATGTAGTCACAAGGCCTTTTTTTTCCCTTCATTTTTTATAACATTATTTATTTTGTTTTTCTGTGTGTGTGCATGTGTGCACACACCACATGGGTGGAGTCAGAGGACAACTTTAAGGAATTGGTTCTCTTCTTCTGCCATGCATGTTCCAGACTTCCAAGTCAAGTAGTCTCACCCTCTGAGCCATGTCACTGGCCTCGGAGCCTTTGCACCATCAAGTCCTGAGTAAGTAAGAATTCGGGCTGGAGAGATGGCTCAGCGGTTAAGAGCACTGACTGCTCTTCCAGAGGTCCTGAGTTCAATTTTCAGCAACCACATGGTGGCTCACAACCATCTGTGATGGGATCTGATGTCCTCCTCTGGTGTGTCTGAAGACAGCAACAGTGTGCTCATATAAATAAAATAAATAAATCTTTTTTAAAAAGAAGAAGAAGAAGAAGAAGAAGAAGAAGAAGAAGAAGAAGAAGAAGAAGAAGAAGAAGAAGAAGAAGAAGAAGAAGAAGTAAGAATTCTGTCCAAAGACACATGACTTCATACATGGTGGCTTCTGAGTAACATGAGTTGGAAAAGGTGGTTTTCCCTCCACAGAGTGGAGCCCAGCAGCTCCGTGGTGACGACAATCAGACACTGGTGACAGGATGCCTGTGGACTGAGTTGTATTCCCCACAAGACTCAGGTTAAAGTCCTGACCCCAAGACTTCAAAATATGACTCACTGAGACTGTACTGCTGAGAATTTAGTGAGTTAGGATGAGCCATGCTGGGGCATAGTGGCCCTGACCCTGCTTCTGCTGGATGAGCCATGCTGGGGCATAGTGGCCCTGACCCCAATCCCTGACCCTGCTTCTGCTTTCCTTTAGAGGGACGGACACATAAATAAATGCACAGGATGGCCATGTGGTGGCAGAGGCAGAAGCTAGAGTGACAAATTTACAAGCCCAGGAACACAATTCTGACAAGATCTGGAGCTGATGATGACTGCAGGCCTTTAGATGGACCAAGGCTTTCCTCACGGCAGTATCAGACTTGGGCCTGCAAAACAGGAGAGAATACATTTCCGTTTGAACCCAGCTTATGGCTGTATGTTCCTAAAGCTGTAAGAAACTTCTATAGACTCCTAAACCTCAGCTTGGGCTAACTCTCAGCAGGATCTCACTGGCTCTCTAATCTGTGTCCATTTGAAGATAAGGCTTCACTACCGCCACCTTTCCTTGGGACCATCTTTAATGGTGTGTCTTAGTCAGGGTTCCTATGGCTGTAATGAAACACAAGACCAAGAGCAAGTTGGGCAGGAAAGGCTTACACTTCAGTGTCACTGTTTATCATGGAAGGAACACAGGACAGGACAGGGCAAGATCCTGGAAGCAGGAGCTGATGCAGAAGCCATGGAGGGGTGCTGCTTACTGGCTTGCTCATCCTGCTTTCTTATAGATCCCAGGACTACCCACAGTGGGCTGTGCCCTCCCCCATCAATCACTAGTGAAGAGAATGCCCTACAGGTTTGTCTACAGCCTGATCTTATGGAGGTTCCCTTCTCTCAGATGACTTTAGCTTGTATCAAGTTGACATACAACCATCCAGCACATGGTCCTTGTTTTTTGTCTGTAGTCAAACATCTGCCCTTTTATGAAAGGCCACTCACTCACCATCTCTAGAATAACAACACTGACGTTCTTGCGGGGCCCTTCCCGAGAGATGCCTGCCTCAGACTTGTCTTTCTCCTGCCAAGCTGTCATTCCTTTAAAGGCCAAGTTCCCAGATCACAGAGTAGGCACAAGGGTAGTGTCCACACTGGAAGTGACTACCCAGGATGGCCCTGGTGCTGGCAGCTGGCAGCTGGTGCTTGCCTATAGCAACACTGTGGGCATACAGGATCTGAGCAGCAGATTGCTAACAAAACACATTTCTCCTCTGAACTCTCATACTCTGCAGTTCCCAAACATGGCCCATGGCAGAACAATTGGTTGAAGACACTCCTGACCCCTCCTGGGGCCTGTGAGGAGAGCTGCCCCAGGGGTGGGGCACTGAGGACACCGAGCAGCTGTGCTTACATTTCTGCCACAAGAATCAGAGCATGATGAGGGGTAGATGGCCTTTGTGTGCATGCATGGACCTCTTACCCCACAGGCTTTTGTGAGGTTATATAGGATAAACTATAGACATCGTAGAAGAAAAAGTACTTATTTTTGTCAGTGGCCCCTCACTGGAAGCTTTCTTGTACTTTTCCCCTGGGCTGGCAATCAAAAGAATACATTTGTCTCCAAGTACCAGCTAAGCAGGTCAGCAAGGCCTATCAGTTGGCCACTTTTTGTTAAGTAAACAATAAACTTCAGAAGTGTGCTCTATACAGGAACAGCCCACACCCACCCGCCTCCTCAAGTGTACCCTTGATCTTGGACACAGTAGCTGGCAGTGTCCCAACAACCAAAGTAGCCAGTACAGTTCCCAGAATCTTCCTGCAGACGCAGGCCTAGGTACAGCTTTGGAATAGAGGATGGGCCAGGCCTCAAGAGTGAGAAGCCCTCACCAACCCCTCAATGGTAGCTTTGCAGAGGGCTGCCTTGCCCGCCCTACTGGTGAGCTGCAGAAGTCAGCAAAGGAGATGCTGCCTGACTGTTACCCTGAGTGTTACTGAGTGGCCTCACCTGACCTACCTCATGCTGTCCCAGGCCTAGGGGTTCTGCCACCGGACCTGTTTGGATGTTTTCTGTTACAGTTGTAGTTTCTGCTCCTCTCTTTTTTCAGTTGTGTTCTACCTAGTGAATTGTCTTACTGTTCTAAAACTTCATAGACATTATAAAGCCATGGCTGGAGAGATGGCCCAGAGGTTAAGAGCACTAGGTGATCTTCCAGAGGACGCAGGTTCAATTCCCAGCACTCACATGGCAGCTCATAGCTGTCTGTGACTTAAGTTCCAGGAGATCCAGCAACCTCACATAAACATACATCTAGGCAAAACATCAATGCACAAAATATAAAAATCTTGGCCTGGCAGTGGTAGCACACACCTTTAATCTCAGCACTTAGGAGGCAGAGGTAGTTAGAGCTCTGGGCTGAAGGCCAGCTTGGTCTACAAACCTAGTTCCTGGACAGCCAGGGATACACAGAGGAAACCCTGTCTCAAAAAAACAATCAATCGGGGCTGGAGAGATGGCTCAGTGGTTAAGAGGACTGACTGCCCTTCCAAAGGTCCTGAGTTCAATTCCCAGCAACCACATGGTGGCTCACAACCATCTGTAATGGGATCCGATGACCTCTTCTGGTGTGTCTGAAGACAGTGACAGTGTACTCACCTACATAAAATAAATAAATAAAATCTTTTTAAAAAATCAATCAGTCAATCTTTTTAAAAATTAAAAAAAATCATAAAGCCATAGGCATGTGACTGAACTGTCACCCCTCTAGAGCCCCCCTGACACTCTTCCTCCTTCTGAGTCCCATGACCCTTGGGGCCGTTGTGTGTTGTGTTGTAGGAACTTTTTCCTGGGGAAACAAACAAGCTTCTACACCCTCCATATAGTGCTTGATGGCAAACCAAACTATGATTCTACCAAAGCCCAGCTGGGGGAATCCAAGGGCTTACTGGGCTTTCTCACTGATCTGTGTGAGTGGCTACCTACAGGCACACAGGGAATTCTAGA
Source organism: Arvicanthis niloticus (assembly GCF_011762505.2). NCBI lineage: Eukaryota > Metazoa > Chordata > Mammalia > Rodentia > Muridae > Arvicanthis > Arvicanthis niloticus. Next base: position 1,569,663 of record NC_047663.1, read on the forward strand.
GCAATCATACTTTCAATTTAGCTCCACTGTGGGCAATGACGTCCCCACAGCTGTAGAGACAGAACCCTGCCTTCAGTTAACCTCCCACAGTCTATATACACCCTGACACGTCTAGATCGTGAGGGCGTGTGTAGTTAGGACGAGACTGCCTACTGCTTGGTACGAGGTGCAGTGAGGAGAAGGCAGAACATGAGGTGAGGGCCTTCATTCCCACTGTTTGAAGTGTCATCAGTCAGCAAGACTGATCCTGGGGGTCTCTTTCAAATAATCAGCATTTCTGATAAAGATGGTGGCTGTTACAGTTGGAGGATAGTGTTCTACAAAACACCCACAGTTCTAGAGGACAGTGTAGGACCCTGAACTGGAACAAAGGACCTCTTCTTTTGTATCCCTAGTTATTCTCTCTTGCTGTGTGTGTGGTTGGCAGGTACCCTCTCAGCAGCATGAAGGAGAAATAACAGATTCTCCATCTAGTGAGATCCAGAGGTTGCAGGAACAGAATGCAGGTCTGCGGAAGGCTGTCTCACAGATGAGGAGAGAGATGGAGATGCTGAGCGGCCATCTTCCCTCTGCCCAGCCAGAAGAGTGTTCAAACACAAACCCTGATCCCAAGGCTGGCAGAGATTCAGCCCCTCCAGGTGAGCAGGCAGAGATGGAGGCAAAGAGGAGTAAAGAAGGGAAAATGGTGGGGACATGGGAACCAGACAGACAAGGAGAGTCCCCTGGGCAGGCTTCTCATTCCAGTCATGATACGTTACCACAGAGGACAGCAGTTGCTTGTCCTCCAAGAGAGAAACTTAAGTTTTGTATTTAACAATGTTTCTTTGATGACATAGGGAAAAGTGCAGGGTGCATATTTGATGCCCCTGGCAAGCAGTCAGACTGGGCAGGATGTGGCAGTGCTAGCAGGGTTGTCGGGTAGGCCTTCCCCAGGAGGGGCATCCTATGGTAGGTCTGAGTTGGCAGCCCCACCTATGTCTTGTTCTTAGCAGGCACCATGACTGCTAAGGGACAAGTCCTCAATGTGGGAGTTATTCCCTCCATTCAGAAAGGCTATGGGAATGGAGGCAGGCAGATTCTCACTCTTGATCCCAAAGCCTTCCTAGAGGACATGGAGGCTAACCTGAGGCGTGAAGGCTGGTCCAGAGAGTTGTGGGGAGAGAGATCAGGGGCAGAGGAGAGCCTGTGAGCCCTGCACCTTTGGCATTAGGGCAGTGGTGTAAGTGTGTTGTGTTGTTCCCTGGTGGTTTTGGCAGATTATGTTCTGGCCCTTGAAGCAGAAATGCAAAACCTAAAGCACAAGCTTAAGGCATTGGAAGAGCAGCTCCAAGGCCCAGAAGAGCCAGTGAGGACGTCTGTGACCACCGCTGATCCACACCACAGTGCCCACAGCTCTGCAGAAGCAGCCGGTGAGAGCCCCTGGCTACCCGAGCCTTACCTTATTCTCTGACCCAGTAATGCTGCGTGTGTGAAAATTAAGATGTGTGGTCGGTGGTGGCACAGGCCTTTAATCCCAGCACTCTGGAGGCAGAGGCAGGTGGAGCTGTGTGAATTCGAAGCCAGCCTGGTCTACAGGGTGTGAGTTTCAGGACAGCCAGGGCTACACAGAGAAACCCTGTCTCAAAGAAAGAAGAGGAAAAAAAGAAAAGAAAAGAAAAATTTACAAATTAGTCAAAATTAAACAATGTTTAAGAATAAGGAAAATTGAGATAAATTCCCTAAGGCAAGTCTTCCAAATACATGCATAGCTACACAGTCTTTATTACCATCAGATGCCCTGTTTCCACCATCAGACACCCTGTTTCCACCATCAGACACCCTGTTTCCAGAAAAGGAAGTTTCCCTGGAAGTCCTAGTGCTGGGCGGGAGTTCTGTTTTCTTGTGTAAGTGCAATCATGTAGCACATGAGCACTTGTCTGGTGTCTTTTGGCCTAAATTGAGTTTTAGTGGACAATACCAGGCTTTACAGTATGTGTCCATCAGACTGATGGACAGTCAGTGTCCATCCGCAGTTTGCAGGGCAGCTGCACAACGTACATGATCTGTCTCCCTGGAGCCGTCCCAGAGTCTGTGTGGCACGTCCTGATACAGTGTGAATTTCAGTCCATGTGAACATGGACATCTTTTCCTGTGCTTTTGGAATCCTTGTCTGCCCTGGCCGTCACAGTGAGTTATTGGTTACATTTCTGTGGCTGTGATAAAGCACCAAGAGTTAGACAGCTTACAGAAGAAGACACTTAATTTTGGTTTACAGTTGCAGAGGGTTAGAGTCCATAAAGACAAGGCTGAGGCAGCAGACAGGTATGGCAACTGGGAAAGAGTAGGGAGAGCTCCATCTTGAACAACAAGCACAAAGCACATAGGGGTGTGGCATCTTTACCTTCAGTGACACACCTCCTCCATCAAGGCCACACCCCTAAACACTGCCACCAAGTGGGAACCAAGTGTCCAAACATCTGGGCCTGTGAGGGACAGTATCATGAAAGTCACAACAGTGAAATCCTGCCAGCCTGGCCTTACACCTACGCTGGTGGCCACTTGTGACCTCTGAGAGACCCTGGAGTTGTGAGCAGCACTCCCACTGCCAAGTCCCAGACATGTGTTGTCCCTCAGGCTCTCCACAGATCTGCCCTTCCCTGGAGCGTACTGTCCTTGGTGCGGAGCTGATGCAAGCAGGGGAGCAGGAACACGGAGGACGGACATCTTTCCTAGAACAGGCTTGCCCTGGGCCGCCTCCCCATTCTTTACAAGGAAGGAGAATGTCTGAGGTGCAGTGTACATTCATCCCCTCGTACCTGAGGGAAGGAGGACAGGAGCTCACATGGGTCATCCAGGGCCCTGGTCTGACCAAGGGGCTTCTCCCTCTCACCTTGCAGAGCCATCCGTGTGCCAAGTTGTGATTAGTGAGCAAAGCTGGGAGGAATGCACTGTCCTTTCAGGCCACCCTTTCCTGGGAAGGAGCCGGGGCCCTGTGGTGCCCGCTTCCTTATGGGCCCTGGGAAGGAGCCCGGGCACTGTGGTGCACGCTTCCTTATGGGCCCTGGGAAGGAGCCCGGGCACTGTGGTACACGCTTCCTTATGGGCTGCCCCACCTGGCTTGCCAAGGTTTCGTGGAGAAGTAGTACATTGTGCTCAGGAGTAAGATAGGCTTGTCACTTTGTTTCCTTTCTGTAATGTTCTAGTCAGGGTACCCTGGCCTTAGAGAGATGCATGATCAGACACACACCTTCTTTTTCTTAAGCGATTTATTGAATTTAACATTTAAATCACCAGGACCTAGAGTTTTTCTTGAGGAAAGATTTGAAACTTAAGTATGTATTTGTAATTAAGTGACTGTTCATATTTTCTTCCTTTCCTTTTTTTCTGAGACTTACTCTGTAGACCAGGCTGGCCTCAAACTCAGAGATCCACCTGCCTCTGCCTCCTGAGTTCTGGAACTGAAGGTGTGTGCCACCACTGCCATATTTCCTTTTTATTTATTTTGTGTTACATTATACTAAGAAATTACCCATTTCGTCATTTTCAAACTTCTAGGATGAGGTTTCTTATCCTGTCTATTTTGTTCATTTAATTCTTTGAGACAATAATCCTCCTGCCTCCACTTCCTGAGTAACTGAGACTGCAGCTGTGTTGCTGTCCTGTCTGTACTGAGTCTTAAATGTCCATAGACACTTCCCCACACATCGTATTGGACACTTGCTTCTGCGCTCCTGTGCGCTTTCTCGGTGTTATCCTGGGAGTGTGCAGGAATTCACCTCTTTACTCAGTACGTACAACCAGTCGGCCGTGGCGCTGGCTGGCAGTCGGGTCTACGATGCTCTCCATTCCATCAGTGGTTAGTGTTAATCTTATTCTGCCCTTTCTTCTCCGTTATTTGTTTTTCATGGGCTATTTTATTTCTGAGATATGGACCTAATGCTAAAAATGTTCTTCTTCCTTTTTTGTGCAGTGCTAGGACTGGAACCTAGAGCCCGGCACACGGTGGCTCTGGCCTGCTCCTTGCCTCTGAGCTCTTGCCACAACCAGTGGTTTTGGTTTTGGTTTTTACAGGTATGGGTGTTTTACCTACATGTGCCTGTGTATCACATGTGGACCTGGTAACTGCAGAGGCCAGAAAAGGGTGTCAAATCCTCTGGCACTGAAGTCACAGATGGTTGTGAGCTATCACGTGAGTGCTGGGAACCGAACCCCGGTCCTCTGGGAAAACAGCAAGCGCTCTGTACCCTGGGGCATCTCCTCAGTCAGTCAGCTCCGACCCCACAGCCACCTTTTCATTTCAAGACGTTCTTACTAAGTAGATCAGGCTGGCCTTGAACTCACTCCAAAGCCTTCTGCCTTGGCCATCTGGCCTAGATGCTGTGTTTCCTTGAAAGGTCAGCTTTACATATATTTATTATTATTATTTTACATGTATGTATTTTACATATATTATTGTACAACATCCTTAGAGTTGTTTTTACCATTCCACACAAAATAACTTGGATTATCAAGTGTCACTTCTTCTTTGACCCAGGTATTATGTGAACATCTTTTTTTTTTTCTTTCTTTCCAAATAAATGGCCCTGTATTTAAGTGGGAAACTTGATCAGATCTGAAATGGTAAAGCTGGTTCTCATCCTATAGTCCTGTGCGTGCTTGCTCTCTCTCTCTCTCTCTCTCTCTCTCTCTCTCTCTCTCTCTCTCTCTCTCTTTCTCTCTGTCTCTCTCTCCACAAGGTCATACTAAATATCATAATATCATGTCTCTAGACTTTCTAAGGACCCAACACTTTAATTCAGGGATGGACTTACTTACCTTGAGGTCAGTTAGAAGCTTTAGTGGCCTCTGTGGGAAGGAGGGTCAGCTTCACAGAGAGACTATTTTTGTTTCTCAGGTTTGAGCTGACAGCAACTGTTCTTACCTACAGATGCAGCCCTGGCAGACCAGACCTCCATTGCATTGGCACTCAGAAAACTTGGAGACAGAGTACATCTCTTGAACTTGCTGGTGACACAACTCAAAAAGAAGGTGAGACTACCCTGGACACTTAAGGTTGTGCAAGCATTCCAGCTGAAGAACCAGTCCAGATGTGGACATAGGTGCAGGCGCTGAGAGGTGCCAGGTGTGACCTCATTGACCTTGGGTATCGTCCCAACTCCTGTTTGCTTCAGAACAAAGGACTGCACTGTGCAGCAGTTGGTTTCTCTCATGTGTGGCTACAGGTGATTCACAGGGAAGACTGATATGGTGGTGTATGTCGTCCCAGCATTCAGGAGGTAGAGGCAGGAGGATCAAGGTCATCCATGGCTATAGAGAGAGTTGGAAGCCAGCCTGGGATACATGAGACCCTATCCCCAAACAGTAGCAGCAGCAGCAGCGGCAACAACAATGCACACACACCTTTACACACACACAAACACACACACACGTACTATACACATAAATATGTGTATAGATATACATTTGTGTATATGTTTATGTACATTATGTATTTTATAAGTATATGTATAGATGCATGATGCATATATGATTTTATATGTATACATATATATGAAGAGAAAGAAGAAAATGCACAAGAAGACCAGGTAAAAGGAAGAGGAGGTCTTGACAAAGAGCAAGATGGACACACAAGACCTGTGTAAGTCACTGTGTCTGGCTTCTGGCTTCTTTCGCTTAACCCAGGAGTTTGTTTTGGTTTGTTTTGGTTTTGAGACAGATGTATGTAACCCTGGGACTCTCTATATAAATCAGTCTGGCATCAAACTCACAGAGATTCTCCTGCCTTTACTTCCCAAGTGCTGGAATACCTCATTATTTCAACGTTCACATGTGTTACATCACACATGAGTCCTCCTTCCTGTTTGTAGCCACACAGTACTCTTGTGTGTCTACCTGTGGACAGACACTTAGGTTACCTCTGTTGTTAGCCACTGTGAATAGTGTAAACATCCCTGTACAAGTGTCTCTGTAGAGATGCATCTTCAGTTTGGGGACTATGTACCCAAAAGGAAAATTGCTGTGCTAAGGTTGTGGAGAGTCTGTGTTTCCTCTCTGAGGAACCACCAGACTGTTACCAGTGCAGCAGCAGCAGCAGCAGCAGCAGCGGCGGCGGCAGCATTACGTCCCCACTCGCTGTGCTAGGGTGTGTTTCCTCCATGTTCTCACTGACAACAACCCTCTTCTGCCTTCTTGATTCTGGCCATTCTGGTTCATGGCATTCCACTCTGACTTCAGTTGACCTGCACTTCCCTGTTGACACACGATGCTGAGCACGTCTAGGCATGGCTGACTACAGGCCTCCTCTGATGTATGTCTGTTTAGAGCCTTTGCTTGCTTTCAGCTGGAGTGCATTCTGGGTTCAAGATCCTCAGCAGGCACATTGCTGGCTGAATCTCCTGTTCTTCATCTTGTCTTAACTCTGAGTCACTAAATACCTTTAACCACCTTTTCTCTTACTTGCCCCACAGTGAGTGAGGAGGGCATACTAGCCTCTCACCATTATATAAATGCTTTTCATGAGGCAATGGGAAGAAGGGATGGCCATGCAGAGACAGCCGTAGGCGTCCCTGGAACAGAAGCATTGTTTTAATTCCCTTAACCTAGAATGGGTAGCCACCATGTGAGGAAGTGTGCTTTCCGTTCTCCTGGTTCCCTTCCTGCCTGGCTCAGGCCACAGTGGAGCCACTTGGGTACTGGTGACACAGTGACTCTGCTGCCACCATTGTACCCATGGCCCTCAACTTCCCCCTTCTGAACTTCACATGCACCATAGCCACTTCTCCTGTCGTCTTCTTTTATTTTAAGGTAGGTGCTTGTGGAACCCAAGCTGGCCAAAGATTTCTTTGAAATCTTTGAATTTCTGATCTTTCTGCCTCTACCTCCCAAGTGATAAAATTACAGGCGTGGACCACTACACCCTGTTTATGTGATACTGGCAATGAAGCCCAGGGCTTCCTGCATCCTAGGCAAGCACTCTGTCAGCTGCACATCCCCAGCCCAGCACTGCGTCATGGAGCTTTCCCTATTGCCCACTTCCCTCTTAGCTCCTTCTGTGCCACTCCCCCTTTTTGCTCTTTTGAGACAGTGTCTCTACAGAACCCTGGCTGTCCTGGAACTCACTATGTAGTCTGGCCTCAAACTCCCAGAGATCCACCTGCCTCTGCCTCTTAAGTGCTAGGATTAAAGGCGTGTGCTACCTCACCCAGCCTACCATCTGCCCTTTTGCTAGAAAAGGCTTCCTGGTCACCAGCAATGGTCTAGCGGCAGTTATAGCTTCCTGGGAACTAGTCAGGAGAGGATTCTAACCCACTTTCATGCACACATTCTTCCCAGTGAGCCTGGGCAGAAGTGGAGTACATGGAGTAGGTTTGCAGACCATCATGTACAGCCAGAGAAGGAACTGGCCACTTGGCCCTGCTTCACCCCTGCACTTCATGCTCCTGTCCTTTCTAGGACAGTTCCCACTACCTCTTCCTAACATTGACGTTGCCTTCTGAACTGATTGCCTAGCTGCGGCAGAAACCCCCCGAGCTGGTTGCTGTCCAACGTGAGATCCCCGGTGCAGTGGACCAGGTGCACCTGGAAGTTGTGGAGCTGCAGAAACAGGTGGCTGAGCTAAGGAGGCATCTCAAGATGACACAGCCCCAAGGAGAGCCTTCTTACAGGAAGCAGTTACAGAGAGAGGTAGGTGCTGGACATGCATGACTGCCACCATCTTTTCCCACTCTGGCTTGTCAGCTCCCACTGCTGAAGGCAGACATGTTTGCTGGCACATGGCTAGATTCCTGATCTTCCCTGGCAGACACTGACTCTGCGAGCTTGCTCACACCTCTGGTCTCTTCGTTGGCTGCCCATACTATTGCTGGATGGAGCACATGCTCTTCTTGATCAGAAAGCCTTCCTTAGGAAACACACTGCAAACAGTGCATGTCTCTTCATAGACAGGCCTGGGCAGTGCTGAGAAGGCACTGTGTGACCTGACCTGGCCTTCCTGCCTGTGAGATGAGGGGCCACAGAGCCCTTAACATCTGGTCAGCACTGTGGCCAGGGCTGAGGCCTAATGCACTGAGTATGCACTGAATCCCATAACAGAGCCTGATGTACAGAAAGGGCCCCAGACTTCCACTGTGAGGCCTGACCCTTTCTTCCCACCTAAGGCCCCACTGAACCATGGGTAGGAAAGGTGACAGTCCTACTTCCGCTGCTGTGCCCTGAGGCCATACCCATCGTTCAGTGACCTGGGGTGGTGTACTGACTTCTGATGACCCTCTCTCTCTGCACTGATCTGCTGTGCCTACAGTAAGTGACCTGAGCTGTGACTCCCTGCCAGTGGCAGTGGTGACTTATGCTCACCTGTGGCTGCCTGTACTGACCTACAGTGGCTGCCTGTGGTTGCTGATGGTGACCTATTAATCACCAGAGGTCATAGGCACTCACCTGAGATGTTTAAGACAGTGTGTGCTCATATGGCACCATATTACAAGAACAGGAACACAGGCCATGGCCTCTGGCAGAGGCTATATCTAAGAACAAGCAGAAAAGAAACAGGGCAGGGATGGGGGCTGAGGGAGCCTGAGGCTCCAGCAAAAGACTGAACAGGCCACCACTGAAGTATTGAGCAGTGTTCATCCCCAAAGGTTCCTGCACCCAGGCCTCCCTGGGCTCTCAGGCCTCCCACAATCCAGCAGTCCAGGGGAAGTGGGCAGATCAGCACTTTATATACACACTAGATTTTAAATCGTCGTAGACTAGGTTGAAGCAGGAGGTGTGGGCCTCAACAGTCACATTTATCAGATCACATAGTAAAAATAATTTTTAAAAAGTTTTGGGCACCCTTGTTCCTGTTGGGTCTTAGCAGCTATGATTTTAGCACACTGTGAGGTCATTCTCTGGATAAAGCTCCGGAAACATGAGTGTCCAGCCCCCCTGCTAGACAAGGCCCCAAGGGTGACACCCACTGCCCAGCAGCGCATCCCCCAATTGGACCAAGTGTTAGATGCCCAGGAATGGGGAAGCCTGGAAATCAGTGCTTCCAAGGGGCATGGCCAGTGACCTCAGCTGTCCTCACTGATACGTAGAGAAATGGATGACACGTATGTGTGCCTGCTCCTCACTGTCCTGAGGATGACACGTATGTGTGCCTGCTCCTCACTGTCCTGAGGATGACACGTATGTGTGCCTGCTCCTCACTGTCCTGAGGGCCTTGCAGCTCCTGTGTCCAGAGGTTGCTCCGTTTCCAGCATCAGCAGTCCTTGAACAATTCAATTCCAAGTGGATATATTAGGGCGATACAGGCGCCATCTGGGAAGGGTTCCCACTGGCCACATCAGCCAGGAAAGACTACAGTCTACCAAGTTCATAGAAAATCCTGAATGATGTGGGCCAAGTGAACAGACACTTGGAGAAATGGAAGCTATCTCAGCAGGTAAAGGTACTTGCTGCCAAGCCTGAGGACCCAAGTTCAGTCTCTGCGACCATGTGGTAGAATGAGCAAGCCAGTTTCTACAAGTTATTCTCCATAACATGTACACAGTGACCTGCACAGTACCCCAGACAGACATAGTAAATATAATCATTAAAAAGAAATGTCACATGGCCTCTACATCAAACATCAGTGAGTAGACATGACAGACAGGCAGTTGAATGTGGATGTGGAACTCAAGGCAGAAGCTCAGTGAGAACCCAGGTGTCCGAATCTCCAGTCACACCGTGTCTCTTCCACCCTCAGTTGACCTTGATCAGAAGGTGAAAAAGTCATTGGATAAACCTGGGGACACCAGCTTGACCAGCTTCTCCAGCACCAGGACACCAGCATCTGTGCCTAAGCACAACACCTAAACCTAAGTAAGAGATTACCTCAGACAGAACAGGTGGAAGGACATCCACAAATTAGCCCCTCAGGACATTTGAGGACGTCATTGTCATAAAACACAAATTATGCTGCTTTGTGGTGGCACAGGCCTTTAATCCCAGCACTAGAGGGATTTCTGAGTTTAAGGCCAGCATGCTCTATAGAGTGAGTTCCAGTACAGCCAGGGCCACACAGAGAGACCCTGCCTCAAACAAAACAAAACAGCAGCCTCCCACAGAGAAAGGCTGGAGAACCTTCTAGCTTTAGGCACATTCGCACTATAGGGGTTCAGACATCAGCACATTCATACTGTGGGGGTCCTGGACCTTGGAAAGGAGTATGGTCAGGAGGCCAGGGTCAACAGTGTGCCACAGTTCTTTGTGGGAAGTACAGCATTTCAGTGTCTGGGCATGAAGGCACAGACTCCCACTATTCTCCAGTGTTCCAGGAAGAAGCTTATGTGCAGAAAGGGACAGCCATGCAGGAAGATGGCAGTTCCCAAGACAGAAGTCTAAGACGGCCTCTCCGACTGTCAGCTTCTGTCAGAGGCCATCTTCAGCCAGGTAGCACACACGTGTAATCCCAGCAGAGGCAAGTGGATCCAGCCTGGTCTACAGAGCAAGTTCCAGGATAGCCAGAGCTACACTGAGGAACCCGGTCTTGAAAACAGAACAAAAGTGCTAGTCTTCTTTTCCCTGCCCAACCAAAGAGCCTGCACAGCTGGCCACACTTCTCTGTAGCAGTGTGACCCCAGTGATACGGCCCACACAGGTACCTGTGCAAAGTGCTATGCAAGCTAAAATAGACAGGGCGTACTACTCCGCATCCACACCTGGCCTTCTTGGGCTTCACTGTTTAGTCAGGGCTTGAGCCCAGGTTGTCCCCTGCTCCTAGGTCCTGCCACCTTCAATACACTTCAAGCCCCAAGCCTTCCTGTCCTTTGCTGGAGGTAGAGGGAGAGACTGTCCTGAAGTAGTGTTAGCCTCCTAGAAGCTCTGACCCTGGCCTGTGAAAGACCCCTGCTTTACCACAGACCTGCAGGACTCTGGTCTGGACCCGGTGAATCTCATCAAGACATTTCTGCAGATTTTCTTACTCTCCAGACTTGCTACCATTCCAAGATGGTGGAAGTGGGTTGCCACAGTATTTACTCAAGTGCCCATAGACCACAAGACATCTCTGAATGTGTCTCATGTTGTAAAATCTTTATTCAGGGGAAAGACTTTACAGAACACTTTGACCAGATGAAAAAAAAAAATTTTTTTTTTTTTTTTTTTTTTTTGATTTTTTGAGACAGGGTTTCTCTGTGTAGCCCTTGGCTGTCCTGGAACTCACTCTGTAGACCAGGCTGGCCTCGAACTTAGACATCCGCCTGCCTCTGCCTCCCAAGTGCTGAGATTAAAGGCGTGCGCCACCACCGCCCGGCCAAATAAAAATTTTTAACAGCTGAACCCAAGGAAATCATTCATTGTCCTTGAGGCCAGTGTCTCATCAGGAACAAGGCCACATTGGGCCCTCCTTAACCCACACACAAGGGTTCTATCCCTGCTTAGAGAGACGATTTGAAGTGATAGGAATCTTGCACTAAGCTAGGCCCTGCAAGGTAGAGCCCTATCCGCCTTTCCTAGGATCCGAGTTCCTTTGTATTCTGAAGGCCATATCTGAGGAGAGACTCAAGAACAAACTGCATACACTGGAAATGCATTGAGATTTGGGGTATTTGGGCCTGTAACGGCCTTCCCTGGGAGCCTTGTGTACTTGCTTAGCTTGGTCATAGCTTGCCATTGGACCTTCTCAGACCCAGAGTTCCCACCTTTGCCATGTCTTTTTGTGAGCCCTTCAGTGCTTCGTGGCCTGCAGCATTTGCCAAAAGCACCTGGATTCAGTGCAGTCACCCACACACTTGAGACTACCTGAGGAACAGTAGCACCCAGAGGGCACAAGCACTTGCCAGCACTGGCAGGGACCAGGAAGACAGAGCAGGGCTTGCAGGATGTTCCAGGGCCCAGAACTCAAGCACCCAGAATAGTAACAGATTGTCATGGTTTCTCTTAGCTCTCGGGAATCAGTGGGTCCTGCGGAGTCTGTCGTCCTCTCCTCATCACAGACATCCTTGTTGTGACGATATTTCTGCAGTGTGTGGGTTGGCCCCCAAGTCCAGGCTGGGTTGAAGGAGGGGCATGTGGCGCTTCCCCAGGGTTCATGTCTACTTAACCCTGGCACAGTGCCCCACCTCCCCAGCAGTCTCCTGTACTTTCTCAGGGAAGAGTGACCATAGCTGACCCATAGGGTGGTAAGGGGACAGACAGGCAGGTAGAAGGGGTGAGTCGAAGGGAGATGAGAGAAGAGAAGGAAAGGCTTGCCTAACCCTTGTGTAGCAAAGGAGGATGTGTGTGGGGTGGGTGGGGTCCAGCCAGCACAGGGCAGAGGGAAGAAGCAGAGTGGGCCCTTAGCAGAGAGAAGTGGCCTGGCCACAGGCCCCTGTTTTCACAAAGGGTCTAGGGTATGGCTGGAGGCTGATGAGAGGCCGGTCTTTATTCAGCACAGAGCGAACAGGCCCTCAGAGCCCTCTGCCGAGCCTAAGTTCTCATTCTTTCCATTTAAAGGACACCCCACCTAGACTCTCAGCAGGGGCTTCTGGGGATGGGAACAGGAGTGGGGAGGTGGATTATGCACACCCCCACCCCTGGGAGAGAAGTAGCTCACCAAAGCCTGGGTACTGTTCGAAACTCCCAACTCAGTTAAAGCATGGGGAAGAGTCACTCCATTGTTTTCTTTTGGAAGGATGTCACCAGTGAGCCAGCAGCCATGTGATGTAAGAGGGCAGATGAGCAGCTTAGTGGGCCATGCTTTAGACTACTCTACGGACTTCAGCCTTCATGATCTCCACAGCAGGCCTTCCAGAGTGTCTTAACAGGGCTGTCTCCTGGTTGGGTTTTGTGTACAGGGTCTGGATGACTGGTACCCCATGGGCATGAAAAGCCAGACGGAGTCCCCCACTTTCCCCCAGGAAGGGGCACAGCCTCCACAGACCTTATCTGTGTCCCATCTGCAAAGGAAATTAAAGGACGCAGCTAGGAAAATACTCAGCCTCCGCCTAGAGAGGGAGCAGCTCCTAGAAATGGGAAATAGACTCCGAGCCGAGCAGGGCCACACGGAAGGTAAGTGTCTGGGAACGGGATGGTAGGCCCGGCCACAGCTGGGACCATGCCAGTGGGGAGGAAAGGTGGTGCCATGGTTCTGCCACAGGAGGCCAAAAGAAAAAAGCTTCCTGGCTGGCTTGCCACAAGCCTGGGGCCAGAGGGAGGGCTGCAGGCTGGCTTCCCAGGGAGGCTGGAGGACAGAGGCCACTGGGTTTGGAATGGAGCCAACCAGACACCTTAGGCACAGAGCAGGGCTTCATCTCGGCACTGGTTGTCCCTTGACCCACTCTGGCCACATCTGGAAGAAATAGTCGTGGAGCAGCTGAGGTCTGGTGAGACAAGCACAGGCAGTCCCAGGCCAGCCCACTGTAGGTATGCTCAAAAGTGCAGCGTTGTCTACGGTACTCAGTTGATTTCCCACAAGAAGCAAGTGGTTCTCGAGTCTCAGGCTTCTTTGGTTGTTTGTTCTTTAATACAAGACAGATGAGTACAGTAGCTCCTGCCTGTAACCCCAGCACTCAGGAGGCTAAGGCAGAAGGATCCCCACAAGCTCCAGGCCAGTCTGAGCTGTAGAAGACTTTATCTCAAAAACAAACAAGGCTGGAGAGGCAGCTCAGTGGTTGGGAGAATTTGCAGTTCAGATCCCAAGACTTGCTACAGGGTCCAGGCCAAGACCAGCCAAGGAGCACAGCACTGGGAATGAAAAGGAGGAGGAAGAGGGTCCATAAATGGACCGTGTCCACTGGCCAGCTCTTTCTGTCCTCCACATCCCCTCTGTCTAATACTGCCTCTCCCCCAAGTCAGACCCCAGCATGTGTTCTTGCCTCTTACCTTCTATAACACCTAACATTTTAGGGGTTATTTTTCTTTTTTTTTCAGATTTATTTATGCATATTTTGCTTACATGTATGTCTGTGTAAGGGTGCCAGATCCCCTAGAACTGGAGTTACAAAGAGTTGTGAGCTACCATGTGGTTGCTGGGTCTTGAACCTGAGTCCTCTGGAAGAACAGCCAGTTCTCTTAACCGCTGAGCCATCTCTCCAGGACCCTTGCTTTTGCTTTTAGACAGGTCTCATATAGCTCAGGTTGACCTCAGAAGAATTCCTTGTGTAGTCAGGAGTGAGTGGATCCTCCTGCCTCCTGTCCCAGAACTGGCAGCACGGGCTTGCATTAATGTTCTCAGTTTTCAGTGGTGCTGAGGGTCAAACTCAGGGCTTTGAACATGCCAGGCAAGCACTGTACCGACTAAGATCACTTCTAGACCTGCTACCTGATGTTTTAATCTCACACAAGGGAGACTACTGTAGGAACACTGACTTCAAGACCAGCCTGTGCTACAGAGTGAGGCAAACTAAATCAAGGGATTGAAGCAATGGATCAGCGTTTAAGCGTACTGTTGCTCTTTCAGATAATCTGGGTTTAGTTGTAGCCCCAACTTGGTGACTCACAACTATCTATGACTCTGATTTCAGGAGATTCAACACTTTCTTCGGACCCCACAGGCACCAAGCATGCCTGTGCATACATGCAGACAAACCACTCATACACATAGGACACATAAATAAATCTACATTTTAAACAAAAGAAAAATATAAGGCAAAACAAAAATTGTAAGAAAACAAAACTGAATGACTGGAACTCGTCTACACTGTGGGGAAGACGCCGGCTCCTCCATACCTCAGTCCTGTGTGCATCGACTCTCACCAGCCATGCGCAAGCACAGCAAGCTCGCTCACACACATACCCTCACCCAGGGTTCATGGACATAGACTTTTAGGTACACAGTGTGCACAGCCTGCTTTCCCTCCCAGCAGGCCGTGCTGTGCATTCTGAGTCCAGCAAGCTGATTCCTAGAAGAGATGGGACAGTGGCTCATACATGCTGGGCAAGCACCGTACCAACACTGAGTTCTTCCTTCTTCCCGGGGCCTGGTAATGGTGTCCGGGTTTCCTCTCATCTGCCAGCAGCCTAGTACCTGTCTCCCACAAACTCCTCTCTGTACTCTCGGAGCTATGAAGTGCCGGAAGAGACTTGCACAACGGAGAGTTAGAATTCCCCTGTGACCACAGGCCCACAAAAAGTAAATATTCATTAGAAAATCATGATAGGTAAAACATTCATTGTTTTACTTCCTATATTCTTCATTTTTGTAGGGTCTTCTTCCCCATTTATTATTATATTATTTCCTCATTTTATTATATTACTATACTTCTGATTTATATACTAGGTATCAAACCCAGGGCCTTGTGTGTTCTAGTTCAGCACTCTACCACTGAGCCACATCCCCAGCCCTGCTGAGGAAAATTTGATTCATCTATGAATAATTTGGGGAAAACCTACCATACTGAAGGTAGTGATACCCACCTATGATCCCAGCGCTCAGAAGGTGCAGGCAGGAAGATTATGAGTTCAAGACCAGCAACAGTCAAAAAGTAAAAGAGAAGGTAATGGGACCTGGATTTTTCCCTGTGGTTACAGTTGATGGTTTCCACTTCTGAGTTATGTGTCCAGTTTGTCAGATGCTCATACTTGGTAACTGCAGTGATATGCACATCCTAAAGCCTGATGCAGAAATTACTAATAAAGAAATAGCTTTAGTACAGATTTTCACCTTATGAACTAGTTGAATACACTGTTATGAAGCCAGTGTCCTGGGCCCTGGAAGCAGTCAACCTCCACACTTGACCTCTTTAGACTCCATAGAAGGCAGTTGCCTCCAGAGGAAACCTATCTTGCATTTCATCCTCTGAAGTGGGGGTTTTTGTTTTGTTTTGTTTTGTTTTGTTTGTTTGTTTGTTAGCTGTTTCTTTAGCCAGAACTTGAGGGCAGAGAAGCTTTCTTGGGTCTCCACATAACTGACAGGAACCGTAGTTTAACGGCCATCTAGAACTATTGCTGAGCTGTAGCTACACCTCTCCGTGTTTGTGTTTCTTTCTCTCTCTCTCTCTCTCTCTCTCTTTCTCTCTCTCTCTCTCTCTCTCTCCCTCCCTCCCTCCCTCCCTCCCTCCCTCTCTCTCTCTCTCTTTCTTTATTTATTTGTTTGTTTTTTTGAGACAGGGTCTCTCTGTGTAGTCCTGGCTGTCCTGGAACTCACTATGTAGACCAGGCTGGCCTCGAACTCAGAAATCCGCCTGCCTCCGCCTCCCAAGTGCTGGGATTAAAGGCGTGCACCACCACTGCCCAGCATATGTGTTTATTTTTGAGACAAGGGCTCACTGTGTAGCCCAGGCTGGCCTGAATCATCCCTCTGCCTCAGCCTCCCACATGCTGGATTTACAGATAGGTCATCTCCTAACAGTCACCTACTGGGCTGGTCTTGGCTCCTTGGTAAAGGGTCTGTTCTACACACACTGGCCACTTCTGATCTGTTGTCTTCCCATTTTATGTTGTTGTGTCCAGTCAGGGCTCAATTTGGATTGTCCATGTGGTACACTGTTTGGTTTTTCATATTCTTGAAAACCTAACCAGAGGTTAGGACTGGGAAGACGGCTCTATGGTGAAGCATCAGTGAGTGAGCATGAGGACTGGAAGTTGAGCCCCCAGATTCCAGGGGATGTGATAGCTGGAGACAGGGATCCCCAGAATAAGCCAGATAGGGAGGTTAGCATACCAATGAGCTCTGGGTGTGACTGAAAGGTGGAAGAGCGAACAAGAATAATGTCTGACATCAACCTTGGGCCTCAGGAGTTCACACGCACACAGATGCATGTGTCTCCACACACATAAATAGGTACATACACATGAAAAAAATCCAGCCCTTATTCCCTTTAATGCTGCTTCCTATTTCCTTCTCATCCTTGTGTATAGCACCATGACAGGTGTGTGTGTGGTGTATGTGTGTATGTCTCTGTGTGTGTGTGTGGTGTGTATGTTTGTGTGTGTGTGGTATGTATGTGTCTGTGTGGGTGAGTGTTGTGTGTCCATGTGTGTATGTCTATGTGAATATGCATATGTGTGTGTTTCTGTGGGTGAGTGTTGTGTGTCTGTGTATGTGTGTGTGTGTATGAGGTGTGTGGGTGTCCATGTGTCTGTGTAGATGATTATTGTATCTATGTCTATGTGTGTGTGTGTCCCTCTTCTTGTTTTGCTGAGGTATCTAAAGTGGCTAGGTTAGTTTCTGGGAGCTATCAGTTAGCACCTCATCTCTATTCCTGTCCTTGAGTTGATTTGATGGCTCTTTTCCTGGTGTCTTGATTGAGTGTCTAGCATTTGTCTTAATTCCTTCATGTTCAGCTATGGCATGGTTTCTGTTGTTTTGTTTTTTTCTTTTATAGACAGGGTTTCTTTGTAGCCCTGGCTGTCCTGAAATTTGCTCTGTAGACCAGGCTAGCCTCAAACTCAGGGATCCACCTGCCTCTGTGTCCCCAGTGCTGAGATTAAAGGTGTGTGCACTGCCACACCTTGCTTGCCATTTTGTGTTTTAGGGTATAAATTCCCATGTGACTGTGATGTCAAACATGTCCTAGAAACATACAGGACATAGTTACCAAATAACTAATCTCAAGACACATACTCTTATGGGTTCTCAGGGTTCTACTTCACCCTTGAGTTATCTAGAAGAGATTTTCAAAATCCTTTTTGGTTATTTTTTAATCTAATATGCTGGCTTCTGGGTTTTTTGTTTGTTTGTTTGTTTGTATTTTGTTTTATGCTGTTGAACAACTGTGAAAAACACTCAAATCCTTCTGAATTTGCTTCTGTTCCTTGGGCTGTCTGCTGTGGTGTGTTTGTCTGCTGTGGTGTGGTTGTGTGCTGTGGTGTGGTTGTCTGCTGTGGTGTGTTTGTGTGCTGTGGTGTGTTTGTCTGCTGTGGTGTGGTTGTCTGCTGTAGTGTGGTTGTCTGCTGTGGTGTGTTTGTCTGCTGTGGTGTGGTTGTGTGCTGTGGTGTGTTTGTCTGCTGAGGTGTGTTTGTCTGCTGTAGTGTGGTTGTCTGCTGTGGTGTGTTTGTCTGCTGTGGTGTGGTTGTCTGCTGTGGTGTGGTTGTGTGCTGTGGTGTGGTTGTCTGCTGTGGTGTGTTTGTCTGCTGTGGTGTGTTTGTCTGCTGTGGTGTGTTTGTCTGCTGTGGTGTGTTTGTCTGCTGTGGTGTGTTTGTCTGCTGTGGTGTGTTTGTCTGCTGTGGTGTGTTTGTCTGCTGTGGTGTGTTTGTCTGCTGTGGTGTGTTTGTCTGCTGTGGTGTGTTTGTCTGCTGTGGTGTGTTTGTCTGCTGTGGTGTGTTTGTCTGCTGTGGTGTGGTTGTCTGCTGTGGTGTGTTTGTCTGCTGTGGTGTGTTTGTCTGCTGTGGTGTGTTTGTCTGCTGTGGTGTGTTTGTCTGCTGTGGTGTGGTTGTCTGCTGTGGTGTGGTTGTCTGCTGTGGTGTGGTTGTCTGCTGTGGTGTGTTTGTCTGCTGTGGTGTGGTTGTCTGCTGTGGTGTGGTTGTCTGCTGTGGTGTGTTTGTCTGCTGTGGTGTGGTTGTCTGCTGTGGTGTGGTTGTGTGCTGTGGTGTGGTTGTCTGCTGTGGTGTGTTTGTGTGCTGTGGTGTGGTTGTCTGCTGTGGTGTGTTTGTGTGCTGTGGTGTGTTTGTCTGCTGTGGTGTGTTTGTCTGCTGTGGTGTGTTTGTCTGCTGTGGTGTGGTTGTGTGCTGTGGTGTGTTTGTCTGCTGTGGTGTGGTTGTGTGCTGTGGTGTGTTTGTCTGCTGTGGTGTGGTTGTGTGCTGTGGTGTGGTTGTCTGCTGTGGTGTGGTTGTCTGCTGTGGTGTGGTTGTCTGCTGTGGTGTGTTTGTCTGCTGTGGTGTGGTTGTGTGCTGTGGTGTGGTTGTCTGCTGTGGTGTGGTTGTGTGCTGTGGTGTGTTTGTCTGCTGTGGTGTGTTTGTGTGCTGTGGTGTGTTTGTCTGCTGTGGTGTGTTTGTCTGCTGAGGTGTGTTTGTCTGCTGTGGTGTGGTTGTGTGCTGTGGTGTGTTTGTCTGCTGTGGTGTGGTTGTGTGCTGTGGTGTGGTTGTCTGCTGTGGTGTGGTTGTGTGCTGTGGTGTGTTTGTCTGCTGTGGTGTGGTTGTCTGCTGTGGTGTGGTTGTCTGCTGTGGTGTGGTTGTGTGCTGTGGTGTGTTTGTCTGCTGAGGTGTGGTTGTCTGCTGTGGTGTGTTTGTGTGCTGTGGTGTGGTTGTCTGCTGTGGTGTGGTTGTGTGCTGTGGTGTGTTTGTGTGCTGTGGTGTGTTTGTCTGCTGTGGTGTGTTTGTGTGCTGTGGTGTGGTTGTCTGCTGTGGTGTGGTTGTGTGCTGTGGTGTGGTTGTCTGCTGTGGTGTGGTTGTCTGCTGTGGTGTTTGTCTGCTGTGGTGTGTTTGTCTGCTGTGGTGTGGTTGTCTGCTGTGGTGTGTTTGTCTGCTGTGGTGTGGTTGTCTGCTGTGGTGTGTTTGTGTGCTGTGGTGTGGTTGTCTGCTGTGGTGTGGTTGTCTGCTGTGGTGTGGTTGTGTGCTGTGGTGTGTTTGTCTGCTGTGGTGTGTTTGTGTGCTGTGGTGTGTTTGTCTGCTGTGGTGTGTTTGTCTGCTGAGGTGTGTTTGTCTGCTGTGGTGTGGTTGTGTGCTGTGGTGTGTTTGTCTGCTGTGGTGTGGTTGTGTGCTGTGGTGTGGTTGTCTGCTGTGGTGTGGTTGTGTGCTGTGGTGTGTTTGTCTGCTGTGGTGTGGTTGTCTGCTGTGGTGTGGTTGTCTGCTGTGGTGTGGTTGTCTGCTGTGGTGTGGTTGTGTGCTGTGGTGTGTTTGTCTGCTGAGGTGTGGTTGTCTGCTGTGGTGTGTTTGTGTGCTGTGGTGTGGTTGTCTGCTGTGGTGTGGTTGTCTGCTGTGGTGTGTTTGTCTGCTGTGGTGTGTTTGTCTGCTGTGGTGTGTTTGTCTGCTGTGGTGTGTTTGTCTGCTGTGGTGTGTTTGTCTGCTGTGGTGTGTGTTTGTCTGCTGTGGTGTGGTTGTCTGCTGTGGTGTGGTTGTCTGCTGTGGTGTGTTTGTCTGCTGTGGTGTGGTGTGTGCTGTGTGTGGTTTGTCTGCTGTGGTGTGGTTGTCTGCTGTGGTGTGGTTGTCTGCTGTAGTGTGGTTGTCTGCTGTGGTGTGTTTGTCTGCTGTGGTGTGGTTGTGTGCTGTGGTGTGGTTGTCTGCTGTAGTGTGGTTGTCTGCTGTGGTGTGTTTGTCTGCTGTGGTGTGGTTGTGTGCTGTGGTGTGGTTGTCTGCTGTGGTGTGTTTGTCTGCTGTGGTGTGGTTGTCTGCTGTGGTGTGTTGTGTGCTGTGGTGTGGTTGTCTGCTGTGGTGTGGTTGTCTGCTGTGGTGTGTTGTCTGCTGTGGTGTGTTTGTCTGCTGTGGTGTGGTTGTCTGCTGTGGTGTGGTTTGTCTGCTGTGGTGTGGTTGTCTGCTGTGGTGTGTTTGTGTGCTGTGGTGTGGTTGTCTGCTGTGGTGTGTTTGTCTGCTGTGGTGTGGTTGTCTGCTGTGGTGTGTTTGTGTGCTGTGGTGTGGTTGTCTGCTGTGGTGTGGTGTCTGCTGTGGTGTGTTGTCTGCTGTGGTGTGGTTGTCTGCTGTGGTGTGTTGTGTGCTGTGGTGTGGTTGTCTGCTGTGGTGTGGTTGTCTGCTGTGGTGTGGTTGTCTGCTGTGGTGTGTTTGTCTGCTGTGGTGTGTTTGTCTGCTGTGGTGTGTTTGTCTGCTGTGGTGTGGTTGTCTGCTGTGGTGTGGTTGTCTGCTGTGGTGTGGTTGTCTGCTGTGGTGTGGTTGTCTGCTGTGGTGTGTTTGTGTGCTGTGGTGTGGTTGTCTGCTGTGGTGTGGTTGTCTGCTGTGGTGTTTGTCTGCTGTGGTGTGGTTGTGTGCTGTGGTGTGGTTGTCTGCTGTGGTGTGTTGTCTGCTGTGGTGTGTTTGTCTGCTGTGGTGTGGTTGTGTGCTGTGGTGTGTTTGTCTGCTGTGGTGTGGTTGTGTGCTGTGGTGTGGTTGTCTGCTGTGGTGTGGTTGTCTGCTGTGGTGTGGTTGTGTGCTGTGGTGTGTTTGTCTGCTGTGGTGTGGTTGTGTGCTGTGGTGTGGTTGTCTGCTGTGGTGTGTTTGTCTGCTGTGGTGTGGTTGTCTGCTGTGGTGTGTTTGTGTGCTGTGGTATGGTTGTCTGCTGTGGTGTGGTTGTCTGCTGTGGTGTGGTTGTCTGCTGTGGTGTGGTTGTCTGCTGTGGTGTGTTTGTCTGCTGTGGTGTGGTTGTGTGCTGTGGTGTGTTTGTCTGCTGTGGTGTGTTTGTCTGCTGTGGTGTGTTTGTCTGCTGTGGTGTGTTTGTCTGCTGTGGTGTGGTTGTCTGCTGTGGTGTGGTTGTGTGCTGTGGTGTGGTTGTCTGCTGTGGTGTGTTTGTGTGCTGTGGTGTGGTTGTCTGCTGTAGTGTGTTTGTCTGCTGTGGTGTGGTTGTCTGCTGTGGTGTGGTTGTGTGCTGTGGTGTGTTTGTCTGCTGTGGTGTGGTTGTGTGCTGTGGTGTGGTTGTCTGCTGTGGTGTGTTTGTCTGCTGTGGTGTGGTTGTGTGCTGTGGTGTGGTTGTCTGCTGTGGTGTGTTTGTGTGCTGTGGTGTGGTTGTCTGCTGTGGTGTGTTTGTCTGCTGTGGTGTGGTTGTCTGCTGTGGTGTGTTTGTCTGCTGTGGTGTGTTTGTCTGCTGTGGTGTGTTTGTCTGCTGTGGTGTGGTTGTCTGCTGTGGTGTGGTTGTCTGCTGTGGTGTGGTTGTCTGCTGTGGTGTGTTTGTCTGCTGTGGTGTGGTTGTCTGCTGTGGTGTGTTTGTGTGCTGTGGTGTGTTTGTCTGCTGTGGTGTGTTTGTCTGCTGTGGTGTGGTTGTCTGCTGTGGTGTGTTTGTGTGCTGTGGTGTGTTTGTCTGCTGTGGTGTGTTTGTCTGCTGTGGTGTGGTTGTGTGCTGTGGTGTGTTTGTCTGCTGTGGTGTGTTTGTGTGCTGTGGTGTGTTTGTCTGCTGTGGTGTTTGTCTGCTGTGGTGTGGTTGTGTGCTGTGGTGTGTTTGTCTGCTGTGGTGTGGTTGTCTGCTGTGGTGTGTTTGTCTGCTGTGGTGTGTTTGTCTGCTGTGGTGTGGTTGTGTGCTGTGGTGTGTTTGTCTGCTGTGGTGTGTTTGTGTGCTGTGGTGTGTTTGTCTGCTGTGGTGTTTGTCTGCTGTGGTGTGGTTGTCTGCTGTGGTGTGGTTGTGTGCTGTGGTGTGGTTGTCTGCTGTGGTGTGGTTGTGTGCTGTGGTGTGTTTGTCTGCTGTGGTGTGGTTGTCTGCTGTGGTGTGGTTGTCTGCTGTGGTGTGGTTGTCTGCTGTGGTGTGGTTGTCTGCTGTGGTGTGGTTGTGTGCTGTGGTGTGGTTGTCTGCTGTGGTGTGGTTGTCTGCTGTGGTGTGGTTGTGTGCTGTGGTGTGTTTGTCTGCTGTGGTGTGTTTGTGTGCTGTGGTGTGTTTGTCTGCTGTGGTGTGTTTGTCTGCTGTGGTGTGTTTGTCTGCTGTGGTGTGGTTGTCTGCTGTGGTGTGTTTGTCTGCTGTGGTGTGGTTGTGTGCTGTGGTGTGGTTGTGTGCTGTGGTGTGGTTGTGTGCTGTGGTGTGGTTGTGTGCTGTGGTGTGGTTGTGTGCTGTGGTGTGGTTGTGTGCTGTGGTGTGGTTGTGTGCTGTGGTGTGGTTGTGTGCTGTGGTGTGTTTGTGTGCTGTGGTGTGGTTGTGTGCTGTGGTGTGGTTGTGTGCTGTGGTGTGTTTGTCTGCTGTGGTGTGTTTGTGTGCTGTGGTGTGTTTGTCTGCTGTAGTGTGGTTGTCTGCTGTGGTGTGGTTGTCTGTTGTGGTGTGGTTGTGTGCTGTGGTGCGGTTGTCTGCTGTGGGACATTTGCCTGGTGGAGTGTGTTAGAACTTTTCCATTCTCACCTTCTACCTGCTCCTCTGTCCCTTTGCATTTTGTTCTTGTGCTGAGTGTAGACTTTACACCTGATCATGGCTCACCCAGCATCCTTTGGTATTTGACAGTATCCATGGTTAGGAGATCACTCCAAGAAGAAAGCATGGCTGTCGTACAGATGTAGACATGAGCCTGGGTTTAAATTTTGTTTTTTATTGGACAGTGAGGAGTCCATGCTATGGCCCATTGGAAACCTCAGGAAAGCTGCCGTCTTCCTCCCACTCCTCTGTCCAACATAATGAATTCCTGTCTCATCCCATTTTATTTCTTGACTAGAACTGGAAAGACTGACTCCAAGCACTTAAGGTGCTTCATTGAGTGCCCAAGCCAAAGTTGCCACCCACTCCTGATTGAGGCAGAAGCCCCTTGGCTGAGTGGCCACCCAATCTTAGCAGTGAAAGCAAGAGTCCTGTCCTGAGCAGAGAGGACTACTTCACTGGAATGTGAAAAACAATGTCAGGCCTTGTCCACACAGGATAGTCATGCCTCTTTGCAAAGGCTGAGTCCTGCAGCTATACGAGTGAGTGATCCTAGCCGGGCGTGATGGCAAACACCTTTTAATCTCAGCACGCAGGAGGCAGACACAGGCAGATCTCTGGGAGTCTGAGGCCAGCGTGTTCTATACAGAGATAGTTCCTGACAAGCCAGACCTACATCATCATTATCATCTCTCTTTATGTCAGACTGAGTGTCATAGCACTTGGGAGACTGAAACAAGATACAGACAATTCTAGGCTACCCTGCCTACAGAGCTAGACCTGTTTAAACAAACAACAGCTCCAAGATGTTTAGGTTAACTTAGAACAAGTCAAGTTATCAAGATCATTCCTCGGCAAAAGAGCGCAGAAGCAGTTATTACGGCCATGACTTTTAAATTTATGCACATACATCTTCCCTCTTTTTTCTTTTTTCTTTCTTAGTTTTAAAGATTTATTTATTCAATTTATGTATATGAGTACAATTACAGCTGGCCAGTTGTGAACCGCTGTGTGGGTGCTGGGAACTGAACACAGGTCCTGTTTAAGAGCAACAAGTCCTCCAAACAGCTGAGCTATCTCTCCAGTCCCATCCCCCAGCCCCTCAAGTGGGGCTTTGCTGTACTGTCCAGGTTGGCCTCATCCTCAGTATCCAGAGCATTAGGGACTCTGTGTTTGTGTGTGCTGGGGGGGGGAGGGGTATGTGTGTGGTGTACATGTGTGTGTTGTATGTGGGATATGTGTGAGGTGGTGCATGGTGTATGTGTGTGGTGTGTGCGTGTTTGTGTGTGTGTGTGGTGTATGGTGGGGGGTATATGTGGGGGGGGTGTTGTGTGGGGGATATGTGTGGGGTGGTGTAGGGTATGTGTGTGTGTTATGTGTGTGGGATGGTGTGTGGTGTATATGTGGGGAGGGGTGGTATGTGTGTGTCCTGCACATGGAAGATGCTTACTTAATGAGTGGCCCCGAGGCCTGTATTAGTGACTGTTAGTAAATCATGTTTCTTCAACTGTCTGGGCAGCTGTCTGAGGGTTAGGATTATAGGTTAGGGTTATGCTGGGAAGTAGTGCTGGGCTCTGCTAGGGGATGCTATGTCACAATTCACACCTGACCTCTGTCACCAAGTTCCTTCTTTAAAATAAAATTTCCTTGATTTTGAAAAATAGTTTGTTGTTCCTGCCCCCTCCCTGACCCCTGCCTTAGTTTTTTGAGACAGGGCTTCTCTGCATAGGCCTGGCTGTCCTGGAACTTACTGTAGGCCAGACTGGCCTTGAACTCCTTCTGACTCTGCCTCCCAAATGCTGGAATCAAAGGTGTGTGCCACCACTGCCTAGCTTAATCTGCTGTTCTTGTGTTCAAGAGATCCTTTATGATGTATATGGGGAACCAACCCTTTCCTAATCCTGTTTCTAGGGAAACTGACTCCTTGCCCAGGTCCTCCCACCTATGAGCCCCAGGACCCCCAGGAGGTGCCTGAGAGACCTTTGGATCATGGCCCACCTTTGGGACAGTTGCAGCCCCACTCAACAACTCAGGTAACTTCTTCACCTAAGAAATCTGTGTTAACATGTCCTAAGTGCCTGAGTGTAGTTCTTAGTAGACAAGCTACAGAAGACAACAAGGAAAACCTCTTGTCTCAGCGCCTGCCTGGTGTGGCTGCAAGGCGCTCACCCTTGCCTTTCTTCTTAATTTGTCTTGAAGCCTCAATATGTAGTCCAGCCTGTTGTGAACTCTGGATCCTAGGTGCAGGAATTACACAAGTGTCCGACCATGCCTGCCTCCTGGATTTGTCTATGGCTTTAAGTAACTGATTATACATATGGTTTACTAGCTTTGCCCATATGGGTATTACATTCTTAATCTTTACCAATATAAATTTTAATATTTGTATCTTTAATAAAAATGTCTTGGAGCTGGAGCGATGACTCAGTAGCTCAGAGTACTTGTTGCTCTTCCAGAAGAGCTGAGTTTGTCTCAGGCAGCTCCCAGCCTCCTGTGACTTACTGTAGCTCCAGGGGATCTGCCTTAGCTTACTTTCTATTGCTGTGTCAAAACTCCAGAACCAAAAGCAACTTGGCAAGGAAATTGTTTAATTGGCTTATGCATCCCCATCATAGTCCATCATAAAGGGAAGTCAGGGCAGGAACCAAGAGCCAGAAAGCGAAGCAGAGGCCATGGAATAACACTGCTTACTGGTGTGCTTCTCATGGCTTGCCCAGTTGATTTTTGTTTTGTTTTCTTTATTTGTATTTTATGTGCATTGGTGTTTTGCTTGCATGTGCTCTGTGCTCTGTGTGCATGCCTGGTGCTTGTGGAGACCAGGAGAGACATCAGATCCCTTGAAACTAAAGTCAGACATGGTTTTAGCTACCATGTAGGTCCTAGAAATCAAACCTGGGTCCTCTGGAAGAACAGCCCGTGCTCTCTTGTTTCCTCCTGCCATTAGCTGCTGAGCCATCTCTCCAGCTATTCACTTGCTGTTGTATACAGTCCAGGACCACTTGTCTGAGAGTGGCACCATCCACAGCGGATGGGTAGGACCCTCTCACATCAACCATTAATGAAGAAAATGCCCCCACAGACTTGCCTGTAGGCCATCTGAAGTGGGCATTTTCTCCATTGAGATGCCCATTGCCAGATGACTCTAGCCAGCATTAATCCCCACCTCGCCTGTCTTGTTTCCTGACTGTTGTATGTCCCTCTGCTGCTCTGTGCAGCTGTCTGAGAGACAGGGCTGTGGACTAGGTTACACTAGGAAGTTGTGCTGTGGGTTCCTGAGCTCTGCTCACTTTAATGCCAGCACTAAGGAAGAGGCAGGTGGATCTCTTTGAGTTCAAAGCCAGCCTGATCTACAAAGCTAATTCCAAGACAGCCAGTGCTATCACACAGAGAAATCTTGTATTTAAAAACAAAACAAAGCCGGGCAGTGGTGACACATGCCTTTAATCCCAGCACTTGTGAGGCAGAGGCAGGCAGATTTCTGAGTTCAAGGCCAGCCTGGTCTACAGAGTGAGTTCCAGAACAGCCAGGGCTATACAGAGAAACCCTGTCTCAAAAAATAAAACAAAAAGTTTAAACACTAAAAGTTCAAATATCCCTTTTAAAAATCCAAATTCTTTCAACTGCGGGATCCTGTAAAATAAAAACTAAGTTAAATACTCTGTGTGTGTGTGTGTGTGTGTGTCTCTGTGTGTGTGTGTGTGTGTGTTAACTTTTTTTTTTGGGGGGGGGGGACGACAAAGTTTTTTTTGTAGCTCTGAAGAGCCTGGAACAATGTAGACCAGGCTGGCTTCACCATTATCTGTCTGCCCTTACCTTCCAAGTGCTAGGATTAACAGCCTGCTCTGTCATACCTAGTTTTTAAAATTCCTTGTGGCCAGGCATAGTGGCTATGGTCAAGGATTGGGGTATAGCTCAGTGGTAGAACATATGTTTAGTGTGCATGAGGCGCTGGGTTCCATCGCAACATTAAAATGTCAACTCTAGCCATGTTATTCCTTTGACCTGATTAGACTTTCCATCGATCAGAGAAGTGCCTTCTCCTCATGTGGTGGCCCTCACCATTAATCCCAGATTTAGGAAGCAGAGGCAAGCAGATGTTTGTGAGTTTGAGTCCAACCTGATGAAGTCCAGGCCATCCAAGGCTGCACAGTAAACCCTGACTCAAACAAAAAACAAGATGACCTCTCCTCAGGTTTTACCCACAACAGTTATGACTTGCAAGATATAAATCCCCAGGTGGCCCAGTGTCCAGGGCTGTTCACTCAGAACTTCAGCTGAGGTAGTGGGCCTGCCCCCTGAGACCTGAGGTAGCATGCCTCTGGGGATGTTCATATTGCTTTTTCTTCCCACAAGTTTCAATACAACTAGTAATTTCCACCATTGGCTGGTGAAACATACCAAGCTTGTGCCTTGGAGCTAAATGTGTATATAGCAGGGTTATTTGATTTTTTGAGAGTCTTGCAATCTTCCTGTTAGGTTCCTAAAGTGCAAAGATTGGAGGTCACCTTTGGGCTGATACAGGGTCTGAGCTCCTAATGAGCAGCTTCTTTAAGGCTGTGGGAGTTGTTTCTGGAATCTCAGTACTGATTCATATTTTTGAATATCTGCAAATATATTCTCCCAAAGGAATTTGCCTTTGAGTTTACTTAAAATAAGTTAAAAGAAAAGAAAGCTATGTAGAGATGTTTTTGCCCTGGGGTAATGTAAGCCAGGTGGGAATGGCAGGCTTTGGGCAAGGAAGCAACATGCTGACCATCACTGGTGAGGCCCACTGAGGCAGGGTGGAGGTGGGGGCCAGGCTGAAATGTGGAAAAAGAATATCAAGAACACCAAGAAAGAACATCAAAGCTTAGGCCAGAGCAGCTGGGTAGGGAAAAGGGGCCAAGTCAGAGGTATTCCTTCTCCACTCACACCTGGGCCAGCTTGAGACCACATGCAAAGAGCCAGAAGTCAAGGACAGGGGAAAGGCCACCCAGAAAGCAGGCGTGGAGGGAGCGGCTGAGGCGTGTGCAGGTCAGTTGTTCCTCAGAGAAGAAACTGAGCAGGATTGGCCAAAGAAAGTAGGGCAAGCCCAGGTGTTTCCCCAGCAAACCACTCTCCTCATGAAGGGAAGTCTGAGGGAAACATTGAGAAGTGTGACGGAGTCCAGAGAGGAGACCCCATTTGTTCAGAGCGGCAGGTACTGCTGCAGAGCGGGCTCACGCACATTTGTTCAGAGAGGGCTCCTGCATTTGCTCCGCCACCTCCTTCCTCCCTCCGTGGGCCCACACTGGCTGCACTCACAGTGTGCGGCTGCTCCTGACCGTGGGAGATGCTCTTCAAACCAGGAAGGTTTCACCTCTAACTGCTTGGGAGTTTTTGTCATTGCTCAAACTTCTCAAACATGTTTTGTCAGAAGAAACCTTCCACACCAAGTAAACAAGCCTGCTGTTCATTGCAGTAAAACGTCTCTTATCTGACTACTTCTTCCTAGTATAGTAAATATTTTATTAAACTATTAATTTTTTCCGAACAACAACAGAACTACCACTGTGATTATATCTACTGAAATAACCTAAAACTCTAGAAAAGAAACACTGGAGACTGAGGGAAGAGGAGGGAGCTTAAGAGGGAGTTTACTGGGCTGCAGTAAAGCCAGCCTCAAACACAAACAATAAGAACAAAACAGCTGGAGAGAGGCTGAGTGGTTCAGTTCCCAGCACCCACATGGCAGCTCACAGCTGTCTGTAACTCCACTCCCAGGGGATCCCATGCCATTTTCTGGCCTCTGTAGGCAGCAAGCATGAACATAATACACAGGTGTACATGTGGCCAAATTATAGTCCTAAAAATGTAAAAACAGCCAGGTGGTGGTGGCATACACCTTTAATTTCTTTAATCTCACAAAACAATAATATACATATAGCCTTTTTAGATTCTTTTTTATTTATGTTTATTTCTGGTAGTAAATCTACCTAGCATGTAAGTAGTAATAGAAAGAGCTGGGCAGTGCTGGTGCACACCCTTAATCCCGGCACTTCCAGGACTTCCAAAGCTACACAGAGAAACACTGTCAGAGAGAGAGAGAGAGAGAGAGAGAGAGAGAGAGAGAGAGAGAGAGAGAGAGAGAGAGAGAGAACACGGAAAAGACCATGGAAAAGGAGCGCTAAGCCCAAAAGTCGGTGAGTGTATGTAGAGGACTGCCAGAGCTCGCACCTGTCCCTCCTGCTGCTGTGAGTTTCCCGCCTGGCTGCTGTTCCTTCCTGTTGTCCTTGTTTCCTTTCAAGCCCTTTACGATTCTCTTTGATGTCCTCTGCCTCCCTTTCCATCCAGAATGTGGATGGGACCAAGCATTCACACTGTACAATGGGCAGAGTGGCCCAGTTAGGGACTAGCCTGGGAGGCACTATCTTGGGCTGGGGTCTACTTAAGCCAGAGCCATGAAGGACTGTCCTGATCTTGGGGAAGAGACTTATGCTTGGAATTCACAGCTTCCTTCTCTAGAGGATTGTGAGAACCACCTAGGCCAACTGGAGGAAGCTGAATTTGTAGTAAAACGAGCATGTCCTTCCTGTAAAGGCTGACAACAAATGAAGAGCCCCCGTCTAGGATCCAGGGACTGTTTCTTTCTCATCTTGTGGGAGAGCGGATATACCAATGACCAAGTCCTAAATCTCTCTTAACTTTCTATGACAGGACCCCAGGCACACCAAGAGAAAATGTGTTTCTGAATATGCAGGGAAGAATCAACCCCACTCAGCTCAAGAGGTCAGCAAAAAGAACACCCCACGAGGCCACAAAGCAGGAATGGCGTCAAGGCCTGCTCAGGTATAGCCAGGTGCTGGGGTGCAGTAGTCTCTGGGGGGTGCATATGAGAGCTGGACTGTAGTCATAGGATTCTGTGGGTACTGGGGTCTAACCCAACTGGATGTTCACACACACATGAGTGTGGAACTTCAACACCTTGGTGCCTTAGAAAGGTCACATTGCTCAGATGCCTGCCAACAGGTACTTCCCTTTATAGGGTGGGGCAGGTGGAAGACCACAGATGCCAGCCGGACACCTGGTGTCATTCACCCCATCGTGGCTGGCACACTCTGGCAGGGACTTCAGCTGTCAGGCTGTCCCCACACCTATGCTGGACTCATTTGGGCTTCGGACATTCAGCGGAGCCTGGTGATGTCAGCCAACACTGCTGGTGGTCTGTGCCTGGAGCACAGCTGCTCTCCAGGAGCCCATCTCCATCTTGAGAAGTATCCTGGTCCCTCTATCCTGGTGGGAGCAAGGAGGGAGAGCTGTGAGCATCTCAAGGGTGGAGAGAGGGTAGCTATCAAAGGGAAGTACCTCATAACTGTCTCTTAACTTTCACAGAAGCAGCACAGACTCTCCACAGAGACTTGGAAGTCAGTTTATCAGAAAGAAAACAGGACCCCAAAGCTACCACAGGCTCAAGAAGTCCCTGAAGAAAGTGACTACCATGCCCACAGATCATCCTCATTGGCCAGCAGTTCCCTCCAAGATACCTGGAGGCTGCTAGACCTGGGATCCAGCCTTTCAGGCATCCCCTCACAGGATAACTCTGCTGCAGGTAGGAGACCTGCCTCCTGATTGCTACCAACAGGGTACAGTGCCACAGGAGTGGGGACAGGGTGGCTGTGGTGTTCTGAAGCAACTGGAGGTTGTGTGTTGCATTCTTTCTGCCATTTTGATCTCCTGGGCCTGTGTACCTTAGTTCTATGGAGCCAGAGCGTCCCATGCCTCGTATCATGGAGCCCTGCAGATCAGAAACCCTATCATACGCAGTGTGATACACACATCATCCAGGGCTCCTTAGGATGATGACATCTACTTCTCCACACATTGGATACAGGGTGGATGGCCTGCTTCTCTAGAAGAGCCAGTGATGGTCGAAGTGAAATCCTTAGGAAAATCTCTCCAAAGAGCTCACTTTGGGGGAACTGTTTGAGATGATACCAAGCAAGAAGGGTAGAAGAAGAAAAACTGACTTAAAACCAAAGCTAGACAGAACAAACAATGCCTGGCACAGTGGTGCACACATTCAATCCCAGCACTCAGGAGGCAGAAGCAGATGAACAAGTGAGTTCAGGGACAGCCTGGTCTATGTAGTGAGTTCCAGGACATCCAGAACTACACAGAGAAACATTGTCAAAAGGCAGGGGGATCACAACCAGATACACTGAGTGTGGTGTGTGATCCAGTGTCCTTCTGGTGTTAGTCATGTCCTTCTTGGTCACATGTCCTTCTTGCTCACAATCCATGCTGCTGTGCACTGTGTCCTGAGGTGTTCTCGAACAGTTGGTGTTAAGTCGTTTCTAGTTCTTTGTCATTACAAATAAGATGATGGTGAGTACCCTTGAACATGCATGTTAGCACGTGTTTTATGTAAAATGAGACAGTTCTGATGTGAGCATGGTACACACGCCTCTTGGTCCCGTCTATTCAAGGCACTGAGACAAGAGGATCAGTTACTTGAGTCCAGAAATTCAGTACTTCTCTGGCCACATAGCAAAATCCTGTCTCAAGAAGTGGAGGAGAAAGAGGAGGAAGAGGAAGAGGAGGAAGAGGACAGATGAGGAAGGAGGAAGGAAGGAAGGAAGGAGAAGGATAAGAAGAAGGAGAAGCAGCAGCAGTAGTAGTTTGCTCCCCACCCCCACCCCCAAAAGTTGCAGTTGCCAGGCAGTGGTGGTGGCCTATGCCTTTAATTCCAGTGCTCAGGAGGCAAAAGCAAGCAGATCTCTGAGTTGAAGGCCAGCCTGGTCTACAGAGAGAGTTCCAGGATAGCCAAGACTACATAGAGAAACCCCGTCTCAAAACAAAACAAAACAAAACAAAACAAAAAAAAAAACCCAATCTGTTAAATCATTCATGCACAATGTCTTACTTATATTGCTATGGTAAAACACTATGACCAAGTCAACTTACAAATGAAAATATTTAATGTGGGATTTACAGTTTCAGAGGCTCAAGAGTCCATGCCCATCATGGTGGGGAGCAGGGGAGCAGGCAGACAAGCATGGTGCTGGAGCAGGAGCTGAGAGCTCACAGCTTGAGACACAACCACCAAGCAGTGAGCAGTAACTGGGAGTAGAATGGGCTTTTCAAAAAAAAAAAAAAACCTCAAAACCAAACCAGGTGTGGTGGCTCATGCCTTTAATTCCAGCACTTGGCAGAGGCAGGTGGATCTCTGTGAGTTCAAGGCCAGGCCAGTCTATATAGTAAGTTCTAGGACAGCCAGAACTGTTACACAGAGAAACTCTGTCTCAAAAATAATAAAACAAAGTGGGGCGGTGGTGGCGCACGCCTTTAATCCCAGCACTTGGGAGGCAGAGGCAGGCGGATTTCTGAATTCGAGGCCATTAGAGGCCAGCCTGGTCTACAGCGTGAGTTCCAGGACAGCCAGGGTTACACAGAGAAATCCTGTCTCAAAAAAACCAAACCAAACAAACAAACAAACAAAAACCAAGCAAACAAAAAGAGTAAAATCTCAAAGCCTGCTTCCCATGGACCATTCCCACACCTCCCAAGCCTTCCCAAACAATTCCACCAACAAGGGACCAAGCATTCAAACATATCCTCGTAGCTGGAGTTACAAGGAGGTTGTTGTAAGATGCCCAGTGTGGGTCCTGAGTCCTGGGAACTGAACCTGGGCCTCTGGAAAAGGCTTAACTGCTGAGCCATCTTTCCAGCCCCAGTGCCATCTTTTTGAGGGTTGTAGCAGTGGACAGACTGTTCTGACTCAGCACAGGGAACTGAGAGGCAGCACAAGGAGGAAGAGGATGGAAATGTACCCAGCAACAAAGAAGCCTGACAACGTCACCAGCAGCAATCTCAGACTCGGCTAATACAAATGTGTGTGGCTTGCAGCCCCTCATCTGTCAAAGCTGGGCGGCACACCTGGAGACGCAGTGCATCTCAGCCCTCAAAGGCAGAGGAGCGGTGCAGAGTCCAGATGGCAGCAAACACAACTGGTGTCAACAAAACTTTATTTTTCCAGTGGCAGTAACATTCTGTTCCTTCAGCTAGATGTATAGAACTTTACATCTTTTACAACTTTTTTTTACAGTTCTGTGATTACATATGTTTAGTGTTTTTGTTGTTAGTTTTTGGGTTTGTTTGTTCTGAGACTGTGTCGCACTGTGTATTTCTGTCTGGCCTTGAATCTGCCAGGATATTATTCTGCCTCCTAAATGCTGGGATTACAGGAATTACACCCTGCTTGCTTTAATGACTGAAGAAGTGGTCAGCCCACAGATGCAGGAGTTCATGTGCAGATCAGATGGAGTAATGACCCTTGTTTTGATTTGATTTTGATTTTTTGAACCATGGTCTTGCTCTGTAGCCCTGGCTGGCCTAGAACTTGCAGGAGTCCTCCTGTCTCTGTCTCGTCCCATGCTAGGAGTATAACCATGCTGCTATGCCCACAACTCCTGGGTTTGTCTGGTGTCGAGCACTGGTGGTTTTCAGAGTGCTCAGTGGAACAGGGATTGCCACTTTAGTCTTCCTGGCTGAATGGCTTAGGCAGAGATGAGGACAGCTCAGAAAGCAACTATCAGGAGGCCACAGGCCAGGGAGTGGTGGAAACGGGGGCTACCAGCAGAAGCCTCCCTGTTGGTGGGTGGGGTGGGAGACAAACTGAGAACAGCCCTGGAGGAGGTGAAGGTAGAGTGCGACCCTTGCAGTCCTGACCTGGACAGGCCAGGCTGACTGGAATAGAGGTAGACCTGCTGCCAGCCCTGACAGGCAAGGTTTCCCTCACTTGTAGACTTTTCATACAGCCTTTTAGAATACGTCACAGTGCAGCTAACCCTGACTCTTGAACAACTGGTACTCCTGCCAGGCAGAAACTCACAGGACCCAGAAGCATGTCTGACAGCAGATTCTCAGGAAAGGTGGGCCTGGGTCAGAGTGAGAGTCATAGCTGGTGACAACGTGCTATCCTTAGCCCCACGTGCAGCCTGGGAGCACCCTGGCTGGCAGCTGAAATGGCAGCAAAAGCCACACATGGTAACCAAAGATGACAGTAGAGTGTGGGCTGAGGGAGTAAAGGGTAGCACAGACCAGCCAAGATATATGCAACTGCAGGTCACAGCATCCCAGGGAAGGTGGCATGGGGCAGAGCACCATGTCAGGAGAGCCACAGGGAATAGCACTGGCCATATCCTGTCACAGAGTGCAAGACCCACTCACAGGCACACACTTGCAGCAATTTGCAGGACGAGCAGGAATATACTGCCTCTGTTGGCCCTTTGGGGTCCTCCTGGTTCTGTTCTTGCCATGAATCATAAAGCCCACCTCCTTCTCCTAGTGGTTCATTTTTATCAGTGAAGGACCACTGCCCTAGAACCCACATATCTGCTTTCCATGGGCCTCACAGCTGCCCTCACCTGTGCTTTAGGCCATCTTCCTAGAAGCCTGCTTCTTGGAGCTCTCAGTAGGAAAGATGGGGAGGAAGCTGAGCTATCATCCCCAGCCTGCTTAAGTGTGGGAGGAGGCTGGTAACTCCTAGTAGCTCCTTTATAATAAAAGTAAAAGTTAAAAAAACAAACAATACAGCAAAGATCTCTGGCTTCCTGGTTCACCCTACAAAAGATTTTATTGAGACGTAAAGATGGGCGTTGTCAGTGCTATCTAGTGGCTTAAGTACCTGTTAGGTTCCTTGTTTAGGCCTGGCATCTTGGAGGCTTGGGCATGTGTAGCTGGGTGGGCCATGAGATCTGTCACTCTGTATGCTAATACTGTAACGGCTTGAGGACCTTATTTCTGGACACAGCCATGCTGTGAGGTCTCTGGTGAAGATGTGCTGACCTCACCATGTTAGAAGAGTAGGTAGGACCAGACGAAGCCCAGTGTGTAAACCTCACTCCCGGCTGCTTGGGTGTTGCGAGTCGAGTGTTGTGAGCAGCAAACTGGCCACTGCACAGCTCTGGACAGTTAGCAAGACTGACAAAAGAGCACAGAGGAGCCATGGAATAGTGTCCACATTGGATAACCCAGAGAACCACTGAGGGCTTGAGATAGGAGGTTTGAGGCACCCTGGACCCTATGGTGCCACCCTATCTGGAGGCTGGGATCGCCTGCCTCACGACTCCAGGTTCTGAGGTGGAAAGGACTAACTGCTCACCCCAAGCCCCTCGATCCTCACAGTCCAGGGCCTGCCAGGATCATGGCACGGCCTCAGCCCCACAACCAGCATGGATGGCTTCCTGTCTTCCACATCCAGAAGGCCTAACACACACACCCTGACTCCTACCCCACACACACACCCTGACTCCTACACACACACACACACACACCCTGACTCCTACACACACACACACACACACACACACACCCTGACTCCTACCTCCCCCCACACACACCCTGACTCCTACACACACACACACACACACACACACACACACCCTGACTCCTACCTCCCCACACACACACCCTGACTCCTACCCCCACACACACCCTGACTCCTACCTCCACACACACACACCCTGACTCCTACCTCCACACACACACCCTGACTCCTACCCCCACACACACCCTGACTCCTACCTCCACACACACACACCCTGACTCCTACCTCCACACACACACACCCTGACTCCTACCCCTACACACACCCTGACTCCTACCTCCACACACACACACACACACCCTGACTCCTACCTCTCCACACACACACCCTGACTCCTACCCCCACACACACACCCTGACTCCTACCTCCCCACACACACACCCTGACTCCTACCTCCTGACACACACCCTGACTCCTACCTCCCCACACACACACCCTGACTCCTACCCCTCCCACACCCTGACTCCTACACACACACACACACACACCCTGACTCCTACCTCCCCACACACACACCCTGACTCCTACCTCCCCACACACACACCCTGACTCCTACCCCACACACACACCCTGACTCCTACCTCCCCACACACACACCCTGACTCCTACCCACACACATACACCCTAACTCCTACCTCCCCACACACACACCCTGACTCCTACCTCCACACACACACCCTGACTCCTACCCCCACACACCCTGACTCCTACCCCCCCCCACACACACCCTGACTCCTACCTCCCCCCACACACACCCTGACTCCTACACACACACACACACACACACACACCCTGACTCCACACACACACACCCTGACTCCTACCTCCCCCCACACACACCCTGACTCCTACACACACACACACACACACACACACCCTGACTCCTACACACACACACACACCCTGACTCCTACCTCCCCACATACACACCCTGACTCCTACCCCCACACACACACTGACTCCTACCCCCCCACACACACCCTGACTCCTACCTCCCCACACACACACCCTGACTCCTACACACACACACATACTGACTCCTACCCCCTACACACACACCCTGACTCCTACCCCCCCACACACACCCTGACTCCTACCTCCCCACACACACACCCTGACTCCTACCCCCCACACCCTGACTCCTACCTCCCCACACACACACCCTGACTCCTACCTCCCCACACACACACCCTGACTCCTACCTCCCCCCACACACACCCTGACTCCTACCCACACACATACACCCTAACTCCTACCTCCCCACACACACACCCTGACTCCTACCTCCCCACACACACCCTGACTCCTACCCCCCCCCCCCACACCCTGACTCCTACCCCCCACACCCTGACTCCTACCCCCCCACACACACCCTGACTCCTACCTCCCCCTACACACACCCTGACTCCTACCTCCCCCCACACACCCTGACTCCTACCTCCCCCCACACACACCCTGACTCCTACCCCCCACACCCTGACTCCTACCCCCCCACACACACACCCTGACTCCTACCTCCCCCCCCACACACCCTGACTCCTACCTCCCCCCCCACACCCTGACTCCTACCTCCCCACACACACACCCTGACTCCTACCCCCCCACACACACCCTGACTCCTACCCCCCCACACACACACCCTGACTCCTACCCCCCCACACACCCTGATTCCTACCTCCCCACACACACACCCTGACTCCTACCCCCCCACACACACCCTGACTCCTACCCCCCCACACACACACCCTGACTCCTACCCCCCCACACACACCCTGACTCCTATCCCCCCACACACACCCTGACTCCTATCCACACACACACCCTGACTCCTACCCCCCACACCCTGACTCCTACCCCCCACACCCTGACTCCTACCCCCCACACACACACACCCTGACTCCTACCCACACACACACACCCTGACTCCTACCCCCCCACCCCCCACACACACACACCTACCCATCTGCAAAGCAGGCTTCCTCTTTCACCTTCATTCTTGCAAAAGCCTTGCGTCTCTCTGAGCAGGGCTGGCCCAAGGCCTGGCCCCATTCTTCTGCTCCCTGTGTTACTGGATAGCCCAGGGGCCCAGCACCCACCTGCAGACAGTCACTCACCCCCACCCCATCTCCCTAGCACCTGTCTCCTCCCCCAGGCCAATCCAACAGGTCAAACCCCTCTCAGCTTTCAGCTCGCCCCAGGCCTTTTTCTCTTTCTCTTATTTATCTTGAGTCCCTTCTATCTCTTCAGGAATGCCCCTAAGGGTGGGGACACTTGGATAATGAACTCCTTATGCTAAGTAACTAGTGTTCAGGATAAAGGATGGATGGAGACCAAAGCCTAGAGTGGGGGGAAAGGGGAGGATAGAATTTTGGGAAGTAAAACTGATTACTGATAGGGTCACTGCAAAGCCCAGGGCTAGACTACAGCTCCAGGGTAGAGCCCTAGCCTCACATCCAGGAAGCTACACACACACACACACACACACACACCACAGCTAACACTTGCCCCCTGATAGTGGTGCACATTGACAATCCCCCTGCCTGGGGGCAGGCAGGCAGGACACTGTTCAGGGAAAGAAAAAGGGGGAAAAAAAGTAAGGCTTTAAAAATGCATATACTGCCGGGCGGTGGTGGCACGCCTTTAATCCCAGCACTTGGGAGGCAGAGGCAGGCGGATTTCTGAGTTCGAGGCCAGCCTGGTCTACAGAGTGAGTTCCAGGACAGCCAGGGCTACACAGAGAAACCCTGTCTCGAAAAACAAACAAACAAAAAAAAAAAAAAACAAAAAAACAAAAAATACATATACTTCCTGCATGAAAGTATTAAGTTTGATCAGGGCAGTGGTTTTCTCCAGTGAAGAAACCTTTAGTGTAATCCTAACTGAAATATAGACAGACTTTCTCTTAAAGTCAAACAAGTGGATTTTCAAGTTCCACAGCAGTGAAATGCCTGGGAGGAGGCAGTCACCCTGCTGCAGCCTTCCACACATTAAGCTTTAAGACGTATGATGCAAGGCTGGGACCTACCTGAGTGACAAGAGACTTACCTCCCATGTGCCAAGCTCTAGGTTCATCCGCAGACACACATGCACACGCACACACACTGGAGAT
Organism: Arvicanthis niloticus; assembly: GCF_011762505.2. NCBI lineage: Eukaryota > Metazoa > Chordata > Mammalia > Rodentia > Muridae > Arvicanthis > Arvicanthis niloticus. The sequence continues at coordinate 1,607,946 of NC_047663.1, forward strand.
AGGAGACACTAACACAAGCATAGACAGAGCAGAACTTGTTCCCAGCTCTGAGGCACAGGTCTACTTCAGTCTGGGAAGCACAGTGGGTGGGGTGCTCTCAGAGAGCGGCTCATTGGCAGAGACTTGCCAGCCATTTCCAAGGCCCTGGGCTATCCTCAGCGTCAAAAGCAGTCATAAAGATCAAACTGGAAGGGTTCTTATGCCTCCAACACAGGCCACTCATCTCTAAACAGCTGTCCCCCCTGTTCCCCTGAGAAGACACATCTCTGAAGATCACAGGTCCCAGCCAGGGGCTTCAGAAGACCCTCTCATCCAGAAGCACCTGTCTCCAAAGCTCAGTCTTGAGGCAGACATCATCTACCTTCTTGGGGTGCAACTATTGGTGCCCCTGAATGTCTTTTCCAGGAATTAGGAGAGTCCAGCCTCCCTAGTGTCTGCCCCAAGAATACAAGTGGTCAGATGGATCAGAGAACCCACTGCCTCCCTGAAAGAAAGGGGCTCCAAGGGCAGCCTGGTTATGCCTCCCGCCTCCCTCAGTTGGAAACAACCTGTGCAGGCCATAGCTGGAGGAACACCAATCTCCACACAGCTGACTCCAGTCTGCCCACTGCCTGGTTAGTCGCCTTCCACCTACCCAGCTGCCAGGGGCAGGTGCACCGTGCCTTTGAACACACATTTGCCCCTTTCCTTCCAATAGCCCTAAGCAGCTTGCTTTTTTATGGCATCTGAAGATCTTTTCAGAGTATGTGTAGGCTGCTCGGTGTTTTGGGTAGTCCACAGCATGGCCACGCTCATTTTGTCTCAGGGTCTCACATGTGTCATCTTCCACATTAGATGTGGTTCTGCAATATACGTCCCTGTCCTTGTGGGATCCATGATTAGATAATTATCTAGAAGGGAAATAGCTGGGTCAAAGGTGTGGGTAGTTTGAAGTGTTACCAAATTGTTCTAAAAAAATCTGGCTCTACGTCCGCAGCTGCCTGCCGGCAGAAGGCAGCTCCTGCCTCACTGCCTGCACCCTTTCTCCTTCTGATAGATGAAAACTGATACTTCATTGTTGGTTTTAATTTACAGGGTTTTTTGGGGGTGGGGTTTTTTGTTTTGTTTTGCTTTTTGAAACAGTTTCCTATAGCCCTCAGTCTTGTCTCAAACTCAGTGTAGCTTAAAATAATATTGAACTTTTGATCCTCCTGCCTACAACTTCTTACTTCCCAGTCACTTGTTTTGTTGCTGTTGTTTACCTGGTTGGTTTGTGGCAAGGTGTGACTGAATAGCACCAACTGTCCCGGAGCCATGCTATGTAGTCTAGGCTTGGATTTACTAAAATTCCCTCGCCTCTGCCTCCAGAGTGCTGAGATTAAAGGTGTGTGCCACCACACCCAGCCCAGTAACCTGCAGTTTTGAAGCAGTAGACAGTTCCATGGTTCGGTTTAATGTGGATTTGTGACCTTTTCACAGAAGACAATTGAAACTGAGGACTTGGGGTAACAGACTCACTGTGGAGGACGACAGACGAGTAGTCAGGAAAGGGACAGGTGCTGGGAGGCCAGAGGCAGCTGAAGGTCCATACCTGCAGGGCCCAGGGATTCGGGGGTTCTAGGTGGGGTTGGCCTGAGCAGCCAGCATCTGGAAGGTACCCTCCAGTGCTAGGCAAGTTCTTGGTTTGAGATATACAAGACCAAGTCCCAGGTACAATGATCCATTTTCAAGTGGAAACCGAGGCCAGGTCGTAGGAGGACTGAGGTTGTCCATGGGACAAAGGGTCATGGGCGTGGAAACTCCTGAGGAATGTGGCTACTGGTTGGAACTAGCCCAGCCCCTCCCTGCTCAGTACTGAGCTCCGAACTTTTGTCACCTTCTTGCACCAAACTGAAGGCTAGGCAAAGTAGAGTGTAAGGTTTGAGTTGGGTTTTTGTTTGTTTGTTTAATACTGTGGGTTGTTTTTAGTGCATCCTCATGCACTTTAATTCCAGCTCTTGGTAGGCTGAGTAAAGAGGACCATCATGAATTAAAGACCAGCTTGAGCACAGTCTAAAAGAAAAAAAAAGTTTAAAGCCATTTCTTCAGTCCTCCTTACGTAACACACCGGCTGTGTAGATGCTGACTGTAACAGTGGCCACGCTGTACTACCAGGCTTCTCTTATCTGGAGATCCAGAAGGAAAAAAGAGCAAGAACTCAACAGCCAACCCTCATCTGATAGCCTGACAGCAGAGCCTACCTGTCCTAGACTCAGCTTGAATGGCTAGCCCTTTACCTCAGGCCTTTCCAGAACATTCCTGCAGGGAAGGGGTGGGAAGACAGGCAGGAAGTGGCCTCTGGGCTAGGCCTGGACACACCCACACTGGCTCCTCCCTGGCTCTGTGAATCTAATATGATTCTGTTTCTAGGGAAGCTAGAAAAATGATTTTTTTTTTCTTTAAAATGTTCACTTTAAAAACAAAAACCAGCCAGGCGTGGTGGCGCACGCCTTTAATCCCAGCACTTGGGAGGCAGACAGGCAGATTTCTGAGTTCGAGGCCTGCCTGGTCTACAGAGTGAGTTCCAGGACAGCCAGGACTACACAGAGAAATCCTGTCTCGAAAACAAACAAACAAACAAACAAACAAATAAAATAAAAAAATAAAAACAAAAACAAAAAAACAAACTGTTTGTTGGTTGAGACAGGGTTTCTCTGTGTAGCCCTGGCTGTCCTGGAACTCACTCTGTAGACCAGGCTGGCCTTGAACTCAGAAATCCGCCTGCCTCTGCCTTCCTAGTGCTGGGATTAAACACATGCACTGCTACTCCCTGGCTACAAAACAATTCTTGTAAGGACCTGAGAACATACCTGTATGGGTAAAAGTGCTTGCTGCTCAGGCCTAAGGACCTGAGTTCAGATCCTAGTACCCACATAAGCCAAGTGTGGCAACATGTACCTGTCATGGTGGATTTGGGGGATGCTGGCAAGTCTAGCTGAAACAGCATACTCCTGACTCAATGAGAGACCTTAGCATTAGAAAACAGCCAGTTGTGATGGTGCACACCTTGAGCCCCAGCACTCGCAGAGGCAGGTGGATGTCTGAGGTGGAAACTTAAGTGTTTGGGGCAGGTGGCTGGGGCAAACACGTGAAAGGACATTTAACTGAAGTGGACACAGGTGAAAGACTAAGGCAGACTTGTGAAGGAATGCTGGCTGAAGCAGGCATAGATAAAAAGGCGTTTTGTTAAAGCAAGCACATCAAAGGACATGTGATGAAGTATTTTTTATTAAGGGCACACATGTATTGGTCTGTCTTATATTGTGTAGTTGAGATGTATTTGTCGGGACTCTATAGAAAGAAATACAGCAAAAAAAACCTCCCACTCCTGAAGTTTCACCTGGGTGTGGCCACCATCCAGTCACTGCTGCCTTGTGCACTTCAGCTGCACCCTCACTGTCAACACCAATTGAGGGCACGATGAGCTGGAGAGAAGTGGAGAGAGAGAGAGAGAGAGAGCGGTTAAGAGTACTGGCTGTGGCTAGGCAGGGTGGCACATGCTTTTGATCCCAGCACTTAGAGAGACAGAAGCAGTTTGAGGGCCAGCCTCATCTACAGAGTAAGTTCCAGGGCAGCCAGAGACTCTGAGAAACCCTGTCTTGAAAACCCATTAATAATAATAATAGTACTGGTAGTAGCAGAAATAGTAAATAAATAGATTAAAGAAAGATAGACAGATAGATAGATACATAGATACATAGATAGATACATAGATATACAGATAGATACATAGATACATAGATACATACATAGATATACAGATAGATACATAGATACATAGATACATACATAGATATACAGATAGATACATAGATACATAGATACATACATAGATATACAGATACATACATAGATACACAGATACATACATAGATACACAGATACATACATAGATACATAGATACACAGATAGATACATAGATACATAGATACACAGATACATACATAGATACATAGATACACAGATAGATACATAGATACATAGATACATACATAGATACACAGATACATACATAGATACATAGATACACAGATAGATACATAGATACATACATAGATAGACAGATAGATACATAGATACATAGATAGATACATAGCACTGGCTTTTCTTCTAGCGGACCTGTGTTCAATTCCAGGCACCCACATGACTCACATCCTTCTGTGGCTCCAATCCTGAGGAATCTGACACACACTTCAGGATGGTGATGTGGGATTTTGATACATATCCTAATTTGTTTCTTAGCCCCCAACCTGGCTTCCTGTAACATTTATTAACCAGGAGTCCCTGACATCAGAGCTGCCTACTGTCTGGCCTCTGCAGGTGCTTTGTGTCTCTTGTGAAACCCAAGGTGCGCTCAGGAGAACAGGCAGGCTATCCCTGTGGGAGATGGTAATGAGAGCCTTGTGATGCATATTTATGATAAGAAAATCAAGTGAAAATCTCACAGATGGGTAACCTCCGAGAACAGTTCATGACTACTGTAAACTGACCCAGGACACTGTGTTCCTTTCCTGTCTGCCTCAAACACTCGAAAACTGACACACAATTCCCCTAAGGTGTGAGTAACCTGAGCTGGAAGGTGGACATGAGGCTTCTGATAGCCGAGGCCACTGAGATGCAAGGGCCAAGAAGACCCTGTAACAGCCACTCTGGGAGGGAGAAGCAAACCTCAGCAGCCTGCCAGCGCAGCTTCAGGAACTTCCCAGAGGAGGGCAAAGAGAGCCTGTGCAGCCCTGGTTCACATGGACCTGGCCACTTACACAGCAGCCTCCCACTGTGCCAGGCTGCCTCACTCATGAGATCAGGGTGCCTCTATGATTCTCAGCATGTCTGTCCTTGGCTTAGTCCCTGTTGCTGAATGAGAGCCTGCTGCTGGCAACACTTGTCTGAGATGCCTGCACACCACCCACAGCATCTTTGAATTGCCTTTACAGAAACCTGTATAGAGGTTGGAGAGATGGCTCAGTGGTTAAGAGCACTGGCTGCTCTTCCAGAGAACCTGAGTTTGGCTCCAGGTTCCCACATAGCTACTTACAGTTGTCATAACTCTAGTTCCAAGGAATCCAATGAGCTCACACACACATAAAATAAAAATAAATATTTAAAAAATAGTAATAAAAGACAGGGGGTAGTGTGGCCCATCTTTAGAATAGCCAAGGTTACACACACACACACACACACACACACACACACAGAGGTTTCAAAAAAAACCAAACAACAAAAAAAAAAATTAAAAATTTGGAGAAGAAACAGGGCTCAGAGGTTAAGAGCACTGACTGCTCTTCCAGAGGTCCTGAGTTCAATTTCCAGCAACCACATGGTGGCTCACACCATCTGTAATGGGATGTGATGCACTCTTCTGGTGTGTCTGAAGACAGCTACAGTGTATTCAAATAAATAAAAGTGAATAAATCTTAAAAAAGAAAAAAAGACAGAAAAGAAGAAACAAAGAGCAGAGGAGCTGTCTGTCTGCCGCCTGTGCTGAGGCTCTCAGGACAGAGGGCCCTCCACAATTTTGAGACACAGATGCCCAGAAATCTGTTAGTTTTTTTTTTTTTTTTTTTTTTTTTTGGTTTTTCGAGACAGGGTTTCTCTGTTTAGTCCTGGCTGTCCTGGAACTCACTCTGTAGACCAGGCTGGCCTCGAACTCAGAAATCCGCCTGTTTCTGCCTCCCAAGTGCTGGGATTAAAGGCGTGCGCCACCACTGCCCGGCCTTTTTTTAAAAACAGTTATGAAACTATGAGGACTGCCACTCAAGAACACAATGTGTTGAAGTCACTTCTAAAGCAAAGCAAATAAATTTAGAAATAACCAAACCGGCTTGCTTTTTAGTGGTATTCTAGGGCCATAGAATTCTGGCACTGCAAGCTCTGCTGATAAGGACTTCACTGAGATTCCCCTTAAACAGCTGGCTAACTGGACAAAGATACAAAGCAGCTGTTTGCATGGGGGTGGGGGGGTAGCCATCACTGCACCAACCTTAGGAGGAACAGAAGCCAGTTTTAGGTCATCTGAGTTTCTGTCTGGGGTACGAGGAACAGGTAAGCACAGGCAGGACATTGCAGGAAAGCTAGAGAATGGGACTTGGAGGAGCCAGGAGGATGAACCATGAGACAGAGTCTAGCTAAAAGAGAGGACCGTGCATAAAGGAGTCCTAGAAATCCCACAATGTGTACAGCAAGTGAAGATCTGGGTTGGGGGTACCTGGGTAGTGGACCGCTTTTCTGGCATGCCCAAATGGGTCTGTTCATCTCAACACCAACAGTGCAAAACAAGTGCAGAGAATGGATGACCACCAACTCAGGGCCAGCCTGCTCTACATGGAAAGTTCCAAACCAGCTCAAACCAGCTCAAGGCCAGCCTGCTCTATATGTGAAGCTCCAAATCAGCCAGGACTACACATGAGACCCTGTCTGAATAATCCACTCATCGCCCCAAATTTTTTTGAGGCCAGCCTAGGGTACATAACTTGAGATCCTATCTCAAAAAGCAGTGAGGGAGAAAAAGAGGGAGAGAGAAAGAGAAGTTAAGGGAGAAACAGGAAAAGAGAGAGACTATTAACAAGATGACTGACAGGGAGGAGGATGCTCAGGCCCCAGAGAAAGCACCTCGAACGTGGGTGAAGCCTCATCTGCTTCTACAGTTCTGAGGAGCCTAGATGACATCTCAACTATAAAAGATCAACCCAGGCTTCCCTGAAAGACTGAGGGAACTCCAATAACAAGGAAATGTCGCCACTGGGCAGTGGTAGCACACACCTTTAATCCCAGCGCTTGGGAGGCTGAGGCAAGCGGATTTCTGAGTTCGAGGCCAGCCTGGTCTACAGAGTGAGTTCCAGGACAGCCAGGGCTACACAGAGAAACCCTGTCTCCAAAAACCAAACCAAAACATATGGAGGGAAATCAGTCCATGAAAAGATACCAGAAGTGTGGGAAGCAACTGAGCTAACAGACAAACATGAGCTGTTGTGTATGCTGAGGGCTGGAGATGTGGGTACAGATCTGTGTTCAATCCCCAGCACTGCACAAACCAGGCATTGGGGCACATTCCCATAATCCTAGCACTTTGAAGATAGAGTCAGAGGACCAGAAGTTGGAGCTCGTCCTTGGCTACTTAGCTCAGTGGTTCTCAACCATCCCGATGCTAAGATCCTTTAAGACAGTTCCTCATGTTGTGGTGACCCCAAACCGTAAAATTATTTAGTTACTATTTTATATCTGTAATTTTGTTGTAAATATCTGATATGTGACCCCTCAAGGGAGACCCACAGGTTGAGAACCATTGACTTAGGTAGTTCTAGGCCAGCCTGGGCTATTGTTTACACATTTGGAGGGGGGCAGGTTTTATGAAGATTTGTTTGTTTGTTTTTCTCTTTTTAAGTATTTTTCTTACTTCTCAACCAGCCTCTCCTCCCAGTCCCTCCCCACAACCACCCCTCTGACCCCCGCCCCATCTACTCCTTCTCCGTTTCTCTGTAACAAGAAAGCCTTGTGGGATGCTGGTGGCACATGCCCTTGATTCCAAGCAGGATCGCCACAATCTCACAGAAAAAGAGAGGAAGGACAGAAGAGGTGTTTGAAAAAAATAGTGTTTATTATTATTATTATTATTATTATTATTACTTTTACAGTCTAGTCATTAGCCCCCCACCCCCTGTCTGCCTTCCCACAGTTCCTCAGCCCATTCCTCTGCCCTGCTGTCTCCAAGAAGGTGTCCCCACCCTCCCACCCCCCACCCCTACCCCCTGGGGCCTCAAGTTTCTGCAGGGTCAGGCATATCTTCTCTCACTGAGGCCAGACCAGGCAGTCCTCTACTGTTTATATGTCAGGGGCCTCACATCAGCTGGTGTATGCTGCCTAGTTGGTGGCTCAGTGTCTGAGAGATCTCGGGGGTCTGGGTTAGTTGAGACTGCTGGTCTTCCTTGGGGTCGCCCTCCTCAGCTTCTTTCAGCCTTTCCCTAATTCAGCCACAGGGGTCCCTGACTCTGTCCATTGATTGAGTCTAAGTATCTGCGTCTGACTCGTTCAGCTGCTTGTTGAGCCTCTCAGAGGACAGCCATGCTAGGCTCCTGTCTGTAAGCACATCATAGCATCAGTAATAGTGTCAGGCCTTGGAGCCTCTTCTTGAGATGGATCCTAAGTTGGGCCTGTCACTGGACCTCCTTTCCCTCAGGCTCTTCTCCATTTTTGTCCTTGCAGTTCTTTCAGACAGGAACAATTCTGGGTCAGAGTTTTTGACTGTGGGATGGCAACCCCATCCCTCCTCTTGATTCCCTGTCTTTTTGCTGGAGGCGGACTCTACAAGTTCCCTCTCGCCACTGTTGGGCATTTCATCTAAGGTCCCTCCCTTTGAGTCCTGAGAGTCTCTCACCTCCCAGGTCTCTGGTACTTTCTAGAGGGTCCCCCACCTCTCACTGAGGTTGCCCTTTTCCATTCATTCTGCTGGCCCTCAGGGCTTCTCTCCTGTCCACCCCCCCCAATACCTGATCATGTCCCCCTTCCCCTCCCTCTCTCCTCTCCCACCCAGGTTTCTCCCTCCCATTGCCTCTCATGATTGTTTTCTTCTCCCTCCCAAGTGAGACTGAAGCATCCTCACTTGGGCCCTTCTGCTTGTTTACCTTCTTGAGTTCTGTGGATTGTATCCTAGGTATTCTGTACTTTTTTGGCTAATATCCACTTATTAGTGAGTACATACCATGTGTGTACTTTTGGGTCTGAGTTACCTCACTCAGGATGATATTTTCTATTTCCATCCATTTACCTGTAAAAGTCATGATGTCCTCATTCTTCATAGTTGAATAGTATTCCATTGTGTAAAGGAACCACACTTTCTGTATCCATTCTTTCCCACTGTGAGACATCTGGGTTGTTTCCAGCTTCTGGCTATCACAGATAAGGCCATTATGAACATAGTGGAACACGTGCCCCTATGGCATGGTGGGGCGGGTACCTTTGGGTACATGCCCAAGAGTGATATAGCTGGGTTTTCAGGTAGGTATATTTCCAATTTTCTGAGGAACCTCCAGATTGCTTTCCAGAATAGTTGTACCAGTTCGTAATCCCACCATCGATGGAGGAGTGAACTCACTGACACAAAGGTTGAGGGGGTGGAGGTGGGGGATTTCCTAAACAGAACTCCAGTGGCTTAGGCCCTAAGATCAACAATTGATAAATGGGACATAATGAAACTGCAAAGCTTCTGTAAGGCAAAGGACACAATCAATAGGACAAATTGGCAACCTACAGATGGGGGGAAAAAACTTTAGTAACCCCACGTCTGATAGAGGGCTAATATCCAAAATATATAAAGAACTCAAGAAGCTAACCTCCAAAAAATCCAAATAACCCAATCTAAAAATGGGGTACAGAGCTAAACAGTGTTCACAACAGAGGAATTTCAAATGGCTGAGAAGCACTTAAAGAAATGTTCAAAGTCCTTAGTCATTAGGAAAATGCAAATCAAAACAACCCTGAAATCCCACCTTAGACCAATCAGAATGGCTAAAATTAAAAAAAAACTCTGGTGACAGCAGGTGCTGGCAAGAATGTGTGATTTGTTCTTGAGCAGTTACTTGGTTGTTGGTTTGATAAGGTACACTTTGTAGCTCTGGCTTATCCGGAGCTCACTATGTGGAGCAGACAAGCCTCAGACGCCTCCTGAGATCCACCAGCTCTGCCTCCTTCGTAATGGGCTCAAAAGGCACGTGCCACCGGCAGCATAACCACGGCTTTAAAAATCAGCTGTGAGTGGCCTAGGGAGGCGGTTCAGTGAGTGGAGTTTGCCAGACAAGCCAGGTCTGAGCTGGATCCCTGTCAGCCATGGACTGATGGAAAGGGCTGACTCCACAGAGTCATCTTCTGGTCCCCACTCTCCATTTACATCCTACCCTACAGGCACTCACACTAACAAAATACGTTTTCTTAAAGACAGAGATTAAACAAACAAACAAACAACGCTATCAAAGCAAAACTAGCATATTGTACATGAAAAAGGAAGGTTAAAAATCCTGTTCATCTCTGGGAAACTTTAAGCCACAAACCAGGATTTCCATTTGGAAATCCAGACCAGGCCTGGTCTGGGGTGTATTTTTCCCAGTAACTTTAGCACTCAGGTTGAAGTAGAAGGGTTGAAAGTGCAAGGCTAACTACACACAAACCTTGTCTCCAAGAACAGGAACTTAAAACACAAACAAACACGCCCGCCTGGGTGATGGAGCACTGGGGAGGCAGAGGCAGGCAGCAGATCTCTGAATTCCAGACCAGCCTGGTCTACAAAATGAGTCCAGGGCTACACAGAGAAGCCCTGTTTTGAAAAAACAAAAAGGAAAGAAAGGAAAAAGACTAACCTAGCTGGCATGTAGCTCAGTGTTAGAACACCAGGGGGATGTTCCATCGATAAGAGTGTTTACCTAGAGCCCATGGGTTCCCATACCCAACACAGCATAAAGAAGCACAGTGTCCTAGGTCTGACTTCCTAGCATGTGGAGGGCAAAGGCAAGAAAATCAAGTGATTCATCTATAAATGGAGTTTGAGACCAACCTAGGCTATGTGAGACCTTTATTTTATTTTTTATTTTTTTAAAAAAAAGCTAGGTGGTGGTGAGCCAGGCCTTTGAGCCAGCATGGTGTGAGGATGGGTGGGGGTGGGGTGGAGCAGAGGCAGGTGATCTCTGAATTCAAGGACAGCCAGGGCTGCCTACACAAAGGAACCCTGTCTTGATCCATCCTCACCAATGTTTTTTTTTTAATAGGTCTCACCTGGCAGGTATAATTTAGTTCAATCTCTCTAGCTTCACAAAATACAGTATATTTACATGGTTTAAACCCTCTGTTACCCGACTTGGAGTAAAAGGTAGATCCTGTCTCCAGGAGCCCACACAGCAAGGCAGGGACAAGCTCCTGTAGACCTGCATAGTCACAGTTTCTCCACAGATGACGGTAGAAGGAGCAGTGGAACCTGGGAGTTCCAGACCAACACAGGAAACACATGTATGCTGTATACATGGATGTTCTGCCTACATGTATGTCTGAAGCCCGAAGAGAATGCTATATCCTCTGGGACTAGTGTCATAGACAGTTGTGAGCTGCTATGTGGGTGTTGGAGTTGGAACCTGGGTTCTCTGGAAGAGCAGCCCGTGCTATGTGACCCCATCTCTCTTTTCTTTTCTTTTCTTTTCTTTATTAAGACAGGATTGAATACAGCTCAGGGTGATGGCACGCTCATTATGTATGACCTTGAGCCTTCACATCCAAGGTGCTGAGATTACAGGAGTATGTCACCACAGCCATGAGATACCCCTTCCCTCAAAAAAAAAAAAAGTCTAAAAATAGATGAAGAAAGCCAAGAATCCAGCAACAGAAAAACAACTGACCAGTTAACACAGCTGCTTTAGGTTAATTTTTTGTGTGTGAGAGGATTAAGCCCCAACAAAGAGTGTTTCCATATGAAAACATCTCTGCGGCAGGACACAGCGGTCCCAGATGTGCAAAAGAGCACAGCACAACCATGGTCTATCTACACTAATGCAGGCACATTGCATAGAAACAAGATCTCTAGAGAGGACACAAGGAGCATAAAAGCAATAGCCAAGACACGGAGGAATGGCCCGGCTCTGTCCAGAAAGCCAGGACTTGCTGGGAGAACAGGAAAGCAGAAGCAGCAGGACACTGCTAGGGTCCAGCGGCAGACTAGGCTAGATGTCAACACAGAACTGCTGTCCCTGTCCAGGCTGGTTAACCTCACCTTCCAGAAGTCAGACCTAGAGACACAACTGCCAAATTCCCAAACAGGCCACTTTCAGTTGGCAAGATAATAGAGTTCTCTCCACCCTAATCCGCTCACAAAATTGCCTCTAAAGCTCACCAGCATTGCTTAATTGGTTATTTTTCCATTGAAAGTAACTTTACTTAGTTCCTTAATTTTGCTATGCTGAGAGGATTGAGCCCAAGGTCATGTACGTGGTAGGCAAGCGAGAGCTCTACCACAGAGCGACTTCTCCAGCAAGGAAAGTTAACTTTTTTTTTTTTTTTTTTTTAAAGATTTTATTTATTTATTTTACATATATGAGTACACTGTAGTTGTCTTCAGGCAAGCCAGAAGAGGGCATCAGATCTAATTGCAGATGGTTGTGAGCCACCATGTGGTTGCTGGGAATTGAACTCAGGACCTCTGGAAGAGCAGTCAGTGCTCTTAACCACTGAGCCATTTCTCCAGCCCGAAAGTTAACTTTGAAATAACCTTCTTAGCTGAGCCTTGTGGCAGAGGCCTGTAACTCCAGCTTGGGAGCCATCTTCCTGTCTCGGCCTCCAAAGTAGCATAAGCAGTGTGTCACTGCCCAGCTACAGTTAACTGGCTTTGTCTCAGACCACTTTTCATACCATAATACTGCTTAATGTAATTTTTTCATTTGTACTATTCTATTGCCGCGAGTCCAGTAGGTGATGTTAGTTTGCCAACCAAAAAAGGCCAAGCAAGCAGGAAATAAAGGTAATCTGTACGCCCTGTTTTAACCAGAGTGGGTTGAAGATGCTTTTTAAAGCTGAATTTGTATTAAACATGTACACACTTTATTCTGTCACCCCCAACAATACAGTATAGCAGTTGTTTAGAAGGCGACTGTTTGTATTGTATGTCAAGTTATATGGAGTCAGGAGGTGACTTGGTGGCATCTTTCAAAACTTGTTGGGGAGCGAGATGGCCTGGAGCCGAACCCTGGTAGATATTAAGGCATGACTCCACTATGATTTTAGAAATTGTGTGCCAGGAAACAGGGACAAAGACCAAAGGACTTACTGACCATACATCACAGTGCCACAGGATGTGTGGTAAGTGTGTGTATAGAAGCCCTACTGACGCCCTTGCTTAGCATTGGGTCCTATACACATTGTACTTGTACAGCCTACCAAAGGCCAAAGGCAGAAGTTTCTCAACTGAGTTGAGTGTATGAACCAGGACATGGAAGCAAAGCTTTTGTAAAAAAACGCGTGAAGAATCTCTGAAGAGATCCAACACACCTCTGCCTCATTTGATATTGAGGACACAGGTCTCAACTACCTTTCTGATGGAGGTGATACACAGACATCTCAGCAAAGAAAATATTTAAGGTCTGTGAACATACATGTGTCTTCCTCCCAGGCCCACAGGCACAGAAATAACTGAGGTGGGAGCCATAGGGGGCTGGGCAGGAGTTCTGACATCATCTGGAGGCCAATGGTAGTACAGAGGTTTGTGTTACAGTGACCCTGGACCCATTTCGTCATGCTCCAGCCAGTACTGAGCAAATCAGATGAAAGGTGAGAATCTTTTCAGCACAAGCGAACTCCCCTGCCAACCATATTGCCTCTTTCTTTTCATTCAACTTGAACTTGAACTTGTAATCCTCCTGCATCTCTGCCTCTCAGGGGTTGAAATTACAGTGTGAGCCACCATACCCAGCCTTTTTGTTTTTAACTTAAACATTTTCTTTCCTTACTCTTTTTTTCTTCTTCCTTCCTTCCTTCCTTCCTTCCTTCCTTCCTTCCTTCCTTTCTTTCTTAGACATGGTTTGCCCTGGTTTTTCTGGACTTCACAGAGATCCTCCTGCCTCTGACTTGTGCTGGGATTAAAAGAGTGTGCCACCACACTAGGCTTATCTTAAACATTTTCATGATGGCTTAAATGAAAAATAAAATCACAAGCATTTATGATTTGAAAAAAAAAAAAAAAGATAAAACTGGGCAGTGATGTGATATCTCAGGTCTTGAATCCCAGCACTCAGGAGGCAGAGGCAGGCGGATCTCTAAGCTTTGGGCCAGCCTGGTCTACAGAGCAAGTTTCAGGACAGCCAGGGCTACATATAGAAATCCTGTTTGGAACACACACACAAACACACATGCACGGTCTCCTGGTGTGGTAACCCACAACTTTAATCCCAGCACTAGGAAGGCAGAAGCAGATGGATCTTTGTGAGCTGGGTGCCAGCTCAGTCTACAGAGCTGATTTCAGGCCAGCTGGAGTTACAGGGTAAGACTCTGTCTCAAACAAATAAAAAAAAAAAAAAAATCAATGGGGCCATAGTAGCACATGCTGTAATTCTGGCATTCAGGGATTACATAGTTAATTCCTGTCTGAAAAGCACAATTTAGGCCTTCAAGATGGGACAGCAATTAAAAGTGCTTGCCATACGATGGCCTAAACCCACAGCATCGAGAAATAACTGACTTGCTGGGCATGGTGGTATGACTCCCTAATTCCAGCATTAGGGAGGCAGAGGCAGGCAGATCTCTGAGTTCAAGGCCAGCCTGGTCTACAGAGTGAGTTCCAGAAGAGCCAAGACTACACAGAGAAACCCTGTCTTGAAAAGGAAGGAAGGAAAAAAAGAGAGAGATAGGAAGAAATGAGTCTTGAACATTGTCCTCCAGCCACCACGTTTGTGCACTCGCACGCACACACACACACATACGCACACTCATACAATAATAGTGGCAACAATGACGGTGATAATCTGATTATTGAAATATAGGAGCTGGACGGGTAGCTAAGAGCACTTACTGTTCCTGCAGAGGCGCTAGCCTGGGTTTCCAGCACCTGTCTGTCAGCTCCCAAATGCCTGTAATTCCACTCAGTTCCAGGAGATACGATACCCTCTGGCCTCCACAGGCATCTGCATGCATGTGATGCACGTAAGCTCATGCAAATACACATTACATTTAAAAATGTTTATGTTTTAATTGATTAAAAAAATAATAAGTTCAAGCAGGGTCTGGCTGCTCATACCTGTAGTCTGAACATTTAGGAGGCTGAGACAGTAGGATCCACATTAGTGCTAAGCCATCCTGGACAACAACATAGTGGGTTTCAGGCCAGCTTGAACTTCAGAGTGAGATCCTGTCTCAAAACCAAGCAATTTAGCAAGTCAAGAAGGCACCGATGAAGAACCTGTAGCTTTCACCTTTGGAGAGAGCCTGATGCCCATATTCCTCCGCCTGCCTGATAGCCAGGTGATCCTGCAACATAACAAAGCAGATTGTAAAGAGAAAGCACTTTCTGCCCTCCTCAGTCTCCTCAGCACCACTACACCTGTCAGGAAACACTCTTTATTCCAGTATCACAGGGTCTGCTCCCAGGAAAACACACACACACACACACACACACACACACACACACACACACACACGTGTAATTCCAGAACTTGGGAAGCAAGGCAGAAAGATCTCTGAGTTTGAGCCGGGACTGGTCTACATAGAGTTTTCCAGGCAGCCAGAGCTAAGGAGACCCTGTCTCAAAACAACAACAACAACAACCAGAAAGGTTAGAGTAAAGCTCTGTGACAGACTGTTCATCTTATGGTGTGGAAGGTCCCAGTTTGTTTGTTTATTTTTATTTCATGTTTAAGAATGTTTTCCTGTATGAATGTGTACAATATGTGTGCCTGGTGCTTTCCAAAGTCAGAAGAGGGCATTGGATCCCCCTGAACTGGAGTTGTGGGTGGTTTTATGGGTTAGTTATGGGTGCTTGGAAGTGAACCCAGGTCTCGTGCAGGAGCAGCAAGTGCTTTTAGCCATTGCTTCCACGCTGGAAGGCCCCAGTTTAACCCCCAACACTGCAGAACAAACCTGGAAGTGCACACTTATATTCCCAGCACGCAAGAAGATCACAAATTGGAGGCCAGCTTTGTTTACACAGTGAGATCCTGTCCCAAAACACGCAAGCAAGAACATATTAAGAACTCATATCCAGAATATCTGAGTTGACAACTTATGGCTTAGAATAAATAGCTCAGTTGGTAGGGTACCTGCCTGTCTGCCCTAGCATTGCCAAATTGGGTTCAATTCCCTGTGCTGCATAGAGGGAGAATGATGGAGTGATGGTATATACCTATAACCCCCAGCACTCGGGAAGCAAAGGCAGGAGGTACAGAAGTTCAAAGTCACAAGTTTGAGGCCATGCTGGGATGCATGAAACTTGGATTCAAGAAAAAAAAAGAAAACAAGAAAAATTACTGAAATATTTGGCATGTACTTTACAAAATAGATAAGTTGCTAGGAAGTTCTAGAAAGATGCACTCTATTCTATGTAAATTACTCCTTAATAAAAATGATGTAAGAGGCCTGAGAGGTGGGCTCACCACATTAGGGCATTTTCCTCTGAGCCTGACAACTTAAGTTCCATTCAGGAACCCACTCAATGAAAGGAAATAATTCCCACAAGTTGTCCTGTAGCTTCTGAAGTACATGCTGTGGCACACATGAACCCCTCCCCCCAACACACACACACACATGCATACACAGGCACACACGAGCACACACACACACGCACACACAATACTACTTTGTTCTTGGAGATCTGGGTCCATGACAGACAGAAGCAAGCCAAGACTACGTAGGAAATTGTGTATTATATTAATTATCATCTCGCCGAGTGTGCTGCTGGGAGCCACTTGAGATCCTTGAAGGATACTTACAATTCTCATCAAGCCACTGCAGGCTGCTTAATTGTTCTCCTCTGTGGCATTTAGGGACACCAAGGGAGGCCATGGTTGCCGACAAGCAGGCCAGGAGCTTCTGGGAGCATCATGGGAGTGTAGTAGAACCCAGGGGACAGAGGGAAGAAGAGCCTGACCACCCCCACCCCCAGTAGCTAGAGTGAAAGTCTGCTGTGGAGATTCAGCATGAAGAAAAGGACCAAAAACTTTTAAAAACAGGGTATATAGCAATTGGCTTCCTAGATTAATGAGCAGTATCTGGCCCTGAGGTGTGTTCCCATCCAGACCCAGACACTGCACCTGGGGCAGTGCCAGGAAAACTTTATTGCAAGGCTGTGGCAGGCCACTTCAGTTTAGCTGTTCCAGTGTCCTGGTGGCTCTTACAGCTGCTTCAGAAAGGGCCGAGTGTAGGTGGAGCCGCTTCCCTCTCTGAGCCCCTGAATAGACCATCACAGTCTGGCTTTGATTCTTTCTCCCGCTAAGTGATGACGCCGTCCTCCTTCGCTTCTTCTCTTCCAGGCTATACACTCCTTTTCTTACAGAGTTGGCTGGGCCTCCCAGCGCCATGGCAACAGGAGTGGTGACAGTAGTTGTCTTGTATCCTTCCTAAATCGAAGGGGATTAGGCTGAAGTTTCTAAATGTGATGATTGCTGTGTGCTTCTCAATGGGACCTTTATCAAGCTAAGCGTTTCTCCTAGCAGGGGCTGGAGTTCAGTGGTGGAGTGTGTGCTCCGCATACACAGAGCCTTGAGTTCTAGCTGCAGAACTGTAGAAAGGTACTTTATGTCCCTGATTTACAGAGATGTGTCATCACAGACAGGCCTTAAACCTTGCCCGGTACTCTATCTCTGCTGAAGTGAGCATGAAGGAGCAGCAGACCAGGTGCAGGGCCAGCCTTGAGGGGCAGCCATGAGCCTGACATTGCAGCAAAAGCAATGTGCTTCACACTGATTTGGTTTGCCTGTATGTTTTATGGTTTGGAGTGAGTGAATGACAGTGTGTGTGTGTGTCTGTCTGTGTGTGTCTGTGTGTGTGTGTCTCTGTGTGGGCAGGACATGTGCATTACCATTCACCTACACAGAAGTCAGAGGACAATTACTTCAATTCTCTCCTTCCATCTTTGCATGGGCTCTTGGGATTGACCTCAGGTTGCAAGTTTATGTAGCAAGCACTTTCACCTCCTGAGCCACTTCCAACCCCATTTTTTGATAATGTTTTTTTGTTTGGAGACAGAGTTTCTCTGTGTAGCCCTGGCTGTCCTGGAACTCACTCTGTAGACCAGGCTGGCCTTGCAGAAATCCGCCTGCCTTCTCTCTCCTTTTAAAACAGGTTCTCACCCTGTAACTCCAGCAGGCCAGGAACTCACAGAGATCCACCCGCTTCTGCCTCTCCAGTGCTGAGATTAAGGGCATGCACCACCACACCTAGCCTCTCCCTGCTTTAGAGGTTCCTACTAGAGGGTCTAGGTGTAAGCCCTTATATAGAGCCAGAATCTCCTAGCATGGTGGCGCACGCCTTTAGTCCTAGCACTTAGCGTCTCTGTGAACTCAACAACAGCCTAGTCTGCACAGTGAGTTCCAGGACACCTAGGTCAACACAGAGAGACCCTGTCTCAAAACAAGCAAGCAAGCAAGCAAGCAAGCAAGCAAGCAAGCAAACAAACCAAAAAACCCAAACCAGAATTCTCTCTTCACGTTTAAGAACCCATATGCCTGGAAAGTTGTGTTTACAATTTGGAACGAAGATGCAGAAGAGTTTGGGCTGAGTCTGACCCCAGGTAAATAGTGCTGCCCTTTATCCCTTGAAAACTGTACCCTGGGGTCTGCAGTGGTGGAGCTTTGGCGTGTGTGTGTGTGTGTGTGTGTGTGTGTGTGTGTGTGTGTGTGTGTATGTGTGTGTGAGCCCTCCACACATGTCAGGCACCTGCTTGTTTCCTGACTTCCTCACAACCAAGGCAACAGGGCTAACTCTCAGGTCCTACTTGCTGGGTACCCTGGCTGCAGTTCTTCAATAAAACATTCCATTCCAGCTCAGGATTAGGAAATGTGGCCTTCCCAATTAAACGTCAGAACTAATCAGTCTAGTAGGGCAAAGGCCATGTCCCGTCAGGCCTGACATTGAGAACTGGAGGTAAGACACTGGATAGACACTCAGGAGAAACTGTTCTCTGAGCATGTGTATTGTGGTGCTACCAACTTTTATCTAAAACAGAAAGCCAACAACAGGCTAATAGGACACTTTATTTTATCACTGAGGGTATACATTTTCAAAGACCATGTCACTATGTATCTGGGGCTGAACCCCCTCACTGAATACTTGGGGACCCCTCATATGAGCAGGGCCAGTGCAGCTGCCTATAGTGGGATACAGCTGGAAGTGCAAGTGAGACCTGAACACCAGCAGCTCTCACAACCCAGAAGTGTCCTAGTCACCAGAGAGACCAGCCGGAGTGGCTTGCCCATGCTCTCCTGAGGACAATGGCCTCTGGCCTTCAGCATGGAGAACATGGAAGCACTGTGTGCTCCTAAACCAGGATGGACAGCACTCGAGCTGTCTAGGGAAGAGTGAGAAGACCAGGCCTGCCGGGAACACCTGCATGATCTGCTGCCAAGTCCTGTCTGTGATTGACAGTGGCCCAGCCTGTGAATCCCAAAGCCTCCCCTCTCCTTGCAGTGACTCAGACCCTGTAGCTTTCCTGCCTGTCTTGGAAACATCTGTCATGAGCACTCAGTGGTGTTGAGGGAGCTGAAGGCAACTGAGGTAGGAGGGTGGCCTTCATCCTAAGCCCCACGACATCAGTGTACACACTGGCACCATCTTCTGCAGTACTATCTTGCATCCCTAACCCAGAGAAGCATGGCACTGGGTAATGTCTGCCCTCATCCAACCCAAGTACCCCTCTCCCAGCCCAGCAAGGCCTTTTGTCCCGGAGCCTGATCGCCTATGGATCCAAGAGGTGCTGAGCATTAGTGGGGTAAAGCTGGCCTCCTCACAAAGCCATGTCTGCTTGTCTTCCTGGAGTGCTTTCCACCTTTCAGTTTGGGGGAGTAGGTCTCCTGTCCTTCACAGAGAGAGAGGCGTGCTAAAACTGAGAACTGAGAGAACATAGCCAAGGCACTGTGCTGAGTTGTGTGGCTGCCACTAGGCACCAGAACACCGCCTGTGGCTCTGGCCCTGGCCTCAGACCCACACCTGGGTGAGTGCATCCTTTCTGCATGTGCTGCAGGCATGCCGTCCTCTGCCTCTCCTTCCTGGGGGGACAGAAAGCAGCTCATGGGATCCAAAGGGTCATTGGCCAAATCTCCAGAGAATGATTTCAGAGGAGGCCTTTGACCTGGCCAGCTGCCCATGATGTCTTGAGCAAGCTGGGCAGGCTGTGTCAGCGTGGCCAGCAGCCTCTCCCCATAAGGCCACACTGGTAGATGTGGGGAACATTGCCTCACTCAGCTGTCCTGGGCCGGGAAAGCAGAGAACAGCTAAAGCACAGCAGCCCAGAGATGCCACAGCCCTGAGGTGCCACAGCAAGGTGAGATGCAGATAATGAGGGGCTGGCTACCCACAATGCAGCCATCAGTGACGGCCTAACAGCCCCTCACCAGCCTTGGCCTGCTCTGCCAGTCTGGGTCTGCTCTGCCAGCATAGCTTAGGATGCTCAGGAGCCTGCCTGGAACCTCAAGTTGGTAGGCAGACCCTGCAAAAGTTCCTCTGTCGTGAGTTGTATCTAGAAGCTAGCCAAACACAAGGTGGCCACCCCAAAGAGCATCTAATAGAGCCGCACACCATCTGAACGCACACAGGATTCTACACGCAGAGAACAGGAACAGTGCGCATCCTGAAGCAGGCTCACAGCTTCCCAAACAACTGGAGATTCCTGTTACCTCCCTGGACCTCCCCTGCCTCTCTCACCTTCTGCCCACACTTTTGTCTGTGTCTTCCCGAGACTGTATCCAGAGGCAAGCTAGTTCTAAGGCCACCTCACAGTGCAGCTCCTCCTGCAGCTATCAGCCCTGTCCTCCACCCTGTCTTCCGCCCTGTCTCCCCGCTTCCCCCACCCCTGCCAGAGGCAGAATTAGAGTTAGGCCAGGTAGCTGCACAGGCAAGTACCTTTTGGACATAGCCTCTCTCTGTCTGCTCCCTATACAAATGGCTTGATGTAGGCAGGACAGCCAGAGACAGGCCCAATGTCCATACCTACCAAAGTAATCTTCAGGAGGGATGGTGGGACCCAACCACTGAGGGCTTCCTCTCTGAACCCCATGGTAGTGGACACTTGCTGAGGTCCTGCTTTTCTGCTGTAGCACAGCTCAGGAGAACGTGGTATCCAACAGGCCTGTGAATGGCGCTCAGGCTGCTGCTCGTGTAGCTTTGGGTTCCCCAAGGTGACAGTGAGGAGTTAGCATCTGATTACCTGAGATTAAAGGCTCCTTTAGGAAAAGGCATAAGACGGGGTTGGTACAGGAATGGGGATGCCAGGCCACCACTGCATGTGGACATGAGGGCTGAGGAAGCAAGATCATGTTCACCCATGCAGGCCACACTGAAGGCTTGGACTCTGGGAGCCTGGGAACGCTTGACAGGCCCGAAGTGTAATATGACCTAATCCATAGGGATGGTGGAAAAAGCAGCTCAGGGTAAAAGCCAAGAAGACTGAGGTACACACAAGATCCCAATGGGGCTCGAGAAGTCTCAGTGAAGACTGGTTAACCCCAAAGACGAGACCGGCTAGAGCAGCCAGGCCTCAGATGAGATAGAAAGGTCTTGACAGCTGTGCCCGGGGCCACAATGTGAGCTGAGTCTAGCTGTAGCCAGGGCCAGGGCAAGCTTCTGGAGGCCACATGAGGGCATCCATGGAGCTGGGAGGTCACACCGTATCCTGGAGCCAGGCAGCTGGGATAGTAGCTCTGAAGGTGACTCCTGGACCTAGGAATTTCAGGGGCAAGAGAGCTGAGGAGAAAGTATTACCCCTGATAGACACTTTCAAACACAGTCGGCTCTCCTCCCCAGATTCCAGGATCCAGTGTTCAGCGAAGGCTCGCCATGGCTCTGCCGTTACCCTCACATGGACCCACCAGGCTCCAATACGGCTCCCTCGATGAAGAGCCACGGGGACTAAAATATCTTACAGAACCAGAACTTTCCGCAAGTCAAGTGCTGGGCAGAGGCAGATCAAACAGGAGGCAATTGCCTGGCAATGTCCAAGACATTGTGTGTCCTGACTTCTCCCTGGTGCCTACGACTCAAGAGCCCAGGTGACAAAGTAGAGTCCCAGATATGGAGAGTGGGTTTTACAGGCCAGTTACTGATTAGACCACAGGTCAGCACAAGTGGGAACCAAAACTCTTGTCACAGGGACTCAGGCCCCAGGCGGGCTTGGGATACCTAGTGTCATGCCTCCCAACTACAGAGTAGTGGGCTGGGGGCCCCCTGCCCTGAAAGTCTGGGAATTGGGCCAGGTATCTCCTTCCCTCCATAGGGAGGACTGTTATAGAGAGGCCAGAAGCAGAAACCAAAGGCCACAAAGCAGAGTGTCCCATTCTTCTTCTAACCAGACCTCCTCAGGCACAGTTTGAATAAACACATCTGGCTCTGGGCACCAGTTAGAAGCTACTTGTCTGATCCACCGGTTGGATCAGGCTAGTTCCTCCCTTGGCCTTTGCCCCCGCCTGTGCCAGGTGCGGCAAGAGGATCCATCGTGAAGCCCTTTCTGTGATTCCTACCCCTCCATGATGACTTCTGGAAGACGTAGAGGGGGAAGAGCCATGTGATATGGTAGCTGCTGTCTGGGAGAGAGATGGGGTGGGAACATCCGTGTAAGAGAAGGGTGGTCTGGATTTGGAGAACCAGACACAACTAGCAGGAGTATCCCGGACGGACAGCTCCCGAGTCAGACAGCAGAGCCTGGTCCAGCAGGAGCTCGAGCAGAAATGGCCCTAATGAGGTCCCCGGTTCTAAGTGTTTCAAAAAGTTTCCTCAGAAAGCTGGACATAGTATCACATACTTGTAACCCCAGTTCTCACAAGGCTGAAGCAGGAGGATTGCCATGAGTTTAACGCCAGCCTGGATTACAAAGCAAGACCCTGACTTAAAAGAGACAGACACAAAGAGAGACTCGCACACTGTCTCAGGATAGCACTAGAGATAAACACAGGGCAGGAAGCAAAGAGAAGGCAGTCCACTTCCCCAGAGCCCATGCACACATTCAGGCTCCATGCCCATGGCACAGTGGATTCGCCTGGCACTCTGTGACTGTACTGACTCTTCCCCTAGTCAGTGCCTGATCAGCATGTTCCAGGCCCATGGGAGTCACAGAGAGGTAGACTCCTCAACTCTGGACACACATGCATATCACCTCCCAGGTTGCCTCATCACATAAGACAGCTGAGTTAAGACTGACAAGCAGTGGGGCTGTGTCCCCAGACACTAGATCCTGCTGTAACATAGAGTACAAGGTGCTGCGTGCTCTTAACTCTGCACTTGGAAGGCAGAGGCAGCTGTGTCTCCAGTTTCTAGGCCAAGCAGTTTACATAGTGAGTTCCAGGTAAACCAGAAATAAAGTTCCTGTCTAAAAAGGAAAACAAAAAAGTATAAAATGCAAAAGCCCCAGCTCCAGGTAAACCAGAAGCTTCCTGTCTGCTGGGCCAAGCTGCCAGGGAGGAAGGACAGGTCTGTCTGTGTACCCGAGGGAGATGAAATGGTTTTAGAAAAGATATTCATTTTTTAATGTCAAAGTCTCAAACGACAGAAAAGCCACAAAAGCTAGACGTGGCTTGCCAGCAGGCACGTGCCCAGTAAGTCTGCGTTCTAGCAGCCGCCGCATAAACCATGAGCAGCTTAAACCATGGCTCAAGTGGACACCGGCAGGGCTGCTCTAGGCTTTAACCTGTGCCTGTGTGGAGCACAGCTTACCAGAAAGTCCTTGGCCTGTCAGGTATGCAAGTGGTTGGACTCCGTGTACACTCAGGCCCCAAGGACAGGACCAGGGACTGAACTCTCAGTGGGGTGGCCTGGCTTGAATGGGAGTTGGGGCCCCCTGCCCCCTATGCCCTTAGGAAATGGTCACAGCAACTCAGGGTGTTTTGTTTTTTGCTTTCTTTTGTTTCCAGAGCCAGATTTCGGTGCACTAGGGGAGAGGCATGCAGATCAGTTGAAAATCTGTAAAGCCCATGCCCACACAGACCTGCACCCTAGTCAGGACCCCACACAGTTGCTGCCACTGGCTAGGGCTACGTCACTGTGGAGGGCTATACAGGCTCCTGCAAAGAACAGAATATGAGTGTCTGCAGGTTGTTGAGTGTGACCTGACTAGCTTTGGGCACTCACCCACCTTCCCTCCTTGTGTCCTAATCTAGCCCTCTTCTGCTTCTTCCCTGTAGAGTGTCCAGCACCTCCAGGACCCAGCTGTTTCCAAAAGGTGAACCGAAGCCCCGTCCCCATACAAAAGGTGAACAGGAGCCCTGTCCCCATAGAAAAGGCCTTTGCTGTCAAAGGGCTAAAGATGGAAGCTCATCCAAAAGCCACCCACCCTAGACCCAGCAAGTCTCATCCAGCTAAACCTACAAACTGCCAGCAGCAACGGCACCCTAGGGTCCGCAACTACAACCTCAAGGACTAAGTCTCAGCCTCCTGCAGGGGCCACACAGGGGCCTCCACCTTGGTAGTGGGGCCTGTGCCTGCACAAGTTGGGAGTGAGTATACACATGGTATACAGGTGGGCTGTGAGCACAGGACAGGTTCCCAAATGATGACCTTCCTGATGCTAATGAGCAATTAAAACCCTCCCCCATCTGCTTGGCCTGTCAAGTTGTCTATCTTGTCCTACTTGGGAAATGCAGCCTCGAGCCTGCGCTGGCCACCTGCCTGTGTCACCGCCCACAGCCACTGTGCACTGACCCTGTCAGTGACACTGTCCTTCTCAGGAACCTGGTAGGGAGAATACAGTGGCCACCTGCAAAGTAAGTATGTCCCCAAGGAGCACTGTGTGAGAGGTCCTCCCAGGAGCAGAAGCCTGGCCGGGAGGCCCTGTCTCGGGAACGTACTCATCTGCCTCCTGAAAACCTCATCATGAGACCTGCCTGACCATTTCCTGCCACAGCAGAACTTTAAGACTGCTGTGGCCTTAGCCTTGCAGGGCGTCAGACAATCTGGACTGCAGGGATGGAAGCAGCTCCCAGGTCCAGGCTATCCAGGCTGTTGTGTGTCCCTGACTGATCATGTGACTCTTGCAGCTTCATTCTGCATCTGTGTAAAATC
The DNA here is from genome assembly GCF_011762505.2 of Arvicanthis niloticus. NCBI lineage: Eukaryota > Metazoa > Chordata > Mammalia > Rodentia > Muridae > Arvicanthis > Arvicanthis niloticus. The sequence goes on from NC_047663.1 coordinate 1,632,679, forward strand.
CTGACAGCGATTCCCGGCCGGCTGGCTGGCTGGCATGTGTGGGCCAGACAAACATCACAGGAAAGGCCACACTCGGTACTGTAGTCTTGGATGCCAGCTGAAAGCCTCGGGCCTAAGTCACACACATCTATCTGCACATCACTCTTGCTGTGTATAGTAGGCTGCTCTCAAGATGCATAAGCAAAGAGCCATAGGCTGTCTTCACAACAGCCCCCCAGGTACTCTGTGCTCTACCGACCAGCAAGGGCAACGGCAGGCCACCCTGATGTGCCTCTCCCACATCCGCACCTGGCAATCCACTTTCTTTGCTGGTGAGGCTACATGCTTCTGAGATGTAAGTCTGCTCTAACCTCAGCATCCTTCTCTGTGCACAGGCCCAGACTCTGCATCCCAATCTGCTATCCTGGGTTACAACCCCTCCACCAGAGACCCTGATAGCTGCAGAGGCGAGCGCCGCTGAACACAGCAGCCTGGCCAGTGAGAAGGCAAACATGGCATATTTTGAGAGCTAGAAGGTGGGGTGGGACAGCGCTGGCTCTCCTAGGCTGGCCCTGCAACCCAAAGACACCCACACAATGAACACCAAAGACCCTCGAATGGGGACAGTGCAGGTATCTGGGTCCTGCACCCTCCACCTCCACCTCCATAAAACACACACTACAGCAAAAGATGCCAGCAGCAGGCCATGGAACGGGCCCTAAAGGCATAGGGGCACTAATGGGAGAACTGGGGGGGGAAGCCAGCAGCATGTGGGCAGAATACCCCTGCCAGTCCTATAGGCTGTCCTTCAGGGTCCCTGCTTAGCCTCCTTCCACAGAAAGTCTGCATGGACAGCCAAGTTGGAGAAGCTAGAAGCCAGAGTTGACAAGCAGTGCTCTATTCTAAGGCTCTGGCTTTTGCTATAGACATGCAGTCAAGGACCACTGACACTACCCCACACACACAACTTCCCCCTCCCGCCCCACCCCCACCCCCCAAAGCCATTGCTCCATAAGGAGGTTGGTCTTAGTGGCCTGGGCCTGTAGTGGAAGGACTGAAGGAAAGGGAGCAACCTCTCTGGGCCCTCAGGGGGCCCAACCCTGAGCTGTCTGTCTCTTTTTGGTCGGTGAGTTTAGTCATCTCCCGCCCCCAAATTCGATAAGCCTTTCAAAAGAGGAATTTAAAGGAAGGGAGGGAGGGAGAGGGTCCCGGAAACTAGCAACTCAGGGAGGCGCGCAGCAGCTCCTTTGTTCCCATCAGGCGGGGGAGGGGTGGTATCCCGCTCGCCAGATGGCCGCGCCTGGACACTGAGCGGACTCCGGAGACCGCGGCACGCGCCCGTCAGTGTTCCCTATCCTGCCTACTGGTCCCGTCCATGGCCGCATCCTAGTCTCCAAGGCGGCCACAGAGAGGGTGGGTATCCGAGAAAGCTGGGCCACGATGACCGGTAGTAACCCCGCCTGAGGCGCCCTCCGCCGGGGTCAACGACCGCGCTTGCGCGGGGCCCGCTAAGCGCTTTGCCGCTGTTGCCGGCCCATCACCCTATTGCCTAGCAACGCCCACCCGCGCGCCGCCATTGGGCCACCGAGAACGGCCTCGGTGTCCAATTGGTCTCGATGTGGAGCAGGCCACGCCCCTCGGCTCCGCGCGCGCTACGATCACGGCGTGGAATTGCAGCGACACGGACCTGTCCCCCCGCGTGGCTCTGGTGTGCTCCTCAGTGCAGTCCCCAGTGTGTCCAAGCACGCTCGACCCACACTCCGCGCGCACAATGCACACCTGGCCCCGGCCGCGGGGGGTGGGCGGACAGAGATGAGGGCGTCGGGATGAGCCCCGCGTGGCCCGCGCGAGGCCGGGGGCGGGGACGGAAGCAGGCGGGGGCTGCGCGTTCCTTGTGCTCCAGCGCGCGCCCGTGCAGGGTCCCGGCTGGGGGCGGCGCGCGCGGGCATCACCCCACCGGCGGCGGCGCGCCGGGTCCCGGGGCGCAGCCCCGACGCTCATTGGCCTGGGCGGCGCAGCCAAGCTGTCAGCCCATGTGGCGTGGCCGCGCGGGGATGGCCGCGGTTTAAATAGCGCCGGCGCGGCCTAGAGGGAGCCAGAGAGACGGCAGCGGCGTCCCGTCCAGTTCGCCTGCCGCGCTCCTCGCTTGTCGTCTGCCTCCAGAGCCCAGACAGGTACGCCGCTGCGTTCGGGGTTCCGGGGCGGCAGGCCGGTGTCGGGATGCGGCGACTACAGTGGGAGGACAGGCGGGCGCCCATCCTCAGCACACCTGCGCTCACAAAAGCGCCGCCGCGCCCCTCCGACAGCCAGCCACCCGGCTGTGCCCCGCGGTCGGGCCGAGAGGGGCGCGGGAGGGGTGTGCGGAGAGCCAGCGCGGCGGTCGCTGTCACGTGGGCGCCGCGCCAGCCGGGTGCAGGAGGCTGGACGCCTCGTGGATGGGGCTGGGGCCTCCACTCGCACTGGGCGGCTCTGGCAGAGCGCAGGAGGCCGCGGTGGTACCCGGGCTCCAGTTTGGAGAGGCCAGATGAGGGTCTAGGTGCGCACGAGGCCCCAGGGGCCTCAGCGGAAGTCATCAGACCATCCAGGCCTCGCCGGCTAGGTGGCGCGGAAGCCTTCTCGTTGGACTACGGCTGCAAGGCCTGGATTGCCCTGGGCAAGTGCCTTAGGGACCCGAGGATCTAGCAGACCCTTCTGCTGCCTCGGCAGCAGGTTACAAGGTGTTTGGCCAAATGGCGAGAGGCTTTACATGTCTCCTATCCGCACCTAGCTGGGAATGGTACTCCCGGTCGGATCTTGCTGAAGGGGTCCATTGGAAGGGGATCTGTTTGCCTCAGCCCTACTAGGCCTGGGCACTCAATAGTAGTCGGGCCTGTTCCTTCTGGGTCCTTACCAAGCCTGGCGTCCTGGCTGGCCTTGAATGGCAGTCAATCTCCACCCTCATCATGAAAGGGAAGCGCGCCGGCTTCCCCGTGGCTTGAGGTGAGAGTGCTCCAGACCGTACTTCTTGAAGCCCCACTTCTGTTTGCAAGTTCCTGATTTGACTAGCTTGGGATGGAGCACCCAATAGACAACTGGAGATAGTGTGGTCTCAGGTAGCTCTGGCAAGGCATAGTAGGGTCAGGCCAGGTCAAGTGTCTCTACCTTGGAAGGGATGAAAACCTCAGAAGTAGCTATCAGTGCAAGGAGACCTGGTTACAGTTGGGTCCTGCTAGTTTCCACTGGGGGCTTTCTTGTCTCTTGCTCTCAGAAAATCAGGGCAGGGCTCGTAGGTGTGCTACCTGTGGATTCAGGTGGCTGTAGCTGGGAATGACTGTGAGAGACAGGCCCACCATGCTACCTTCCCCCACAGAGAAGAGCCATGGAGGAGGTGGTGATAGCTGGTATGTCGGGGAAGTTGCCGGAGTCAGAGAACCTGCAGGAGTTCTGGGCCAACCTCATTGGTGGTGTGGACATGGTCACAGCCGATGACAGGAGATGGAAGGCGGGTGAGTGTCCCCTCGGGGTCAGGCAGCAGGACAGACAGATAGAGTCTATGACCAAGGCACACCTGGAGATGGTGAATTCCCTGTAGAGCTAGCTGTGAGGTTGAGAACCAGTCAGAATGAAAAGGGGCAGGTGCCTTGGTCGGTCCTGCAGTGGAGGACACCAAAGGTGGGCCATAGAAAGGGACTGGCCCTTTGGATATCCCATCTACAGCCTATGCCCTGAGCTGCCAGATAGTGTCTAAGATGACTCTCACACCCAGCGGGCTCTAAGAGAGCCTCAGAGCAGCCCTACCTGATGGGCAGGTGTGAGTCAGCATTGGGCTGGCCTGGCCAGCCTCCGAGCAGGCAGAGGGTCTCCCAGTCAGGTTGGGGTTATCAGGGGGTAGTCCCAGCCTCACCTCCTACAGGTTTTGCTCTGAGTCACCCACACGTGGCTGTTTTGGGACATTAGCAATGAGGCTGGGTCACTTTCTGGGAGCCTTCCTCAAGAAGAGGGGCTTCTTGGTTCCCGGGCTTCAGAGGCTGTGACATTCCACAGGGCTCTATGGACTGCCCAAGAGGTCTGGAAAGCTGAAGGATCTGACCAAGTTCGACGCCTCCTTTTTTGGGGTCCACCCCAAGCAGGCACACACAATGGACCCCCAGCTCCGGCTGCTGTTGGAAGTCAGCTATGAAGCTATTGTGGATGGAGGTGGGTCACTGGGGTATTACTGCCCTTTCTAGAACATACTGTAATGAGGACTAGTTCAGTGGTGGAACACTTGTCTGGTGTGTACAAGAACCTGCACTTCATCCCCAGTACTGTGAAAAGGAAAAGGAAAGGCAACAATGATATCTTTTTGGCTCTGAGATATCAAGAGGTCAGAGAAAAGGCATGGCATGGGTCTCTCTAGCTATGTCCCCAACCCTGATGTAGGGCCAGTGGCTCAGGAGGCGGGGGCCCTGAGCAGGGCATGGTTTCACAACCCTACACTAACAGTGTCCCAGGCGCACCCTGTTACCCTAGTTTCCTCACGCCCCAGTGTCTGGTTGTTCTTGGGCTGAGGGCGGGGCTTACAGCGGGTGGCTCTGCAGGGGCTCAGCCTCGAGCTTTGTCGATAACCCTGTCTCACTGGCTGACTCTTATTCTGGATCCTGCTGCTTAGGACATGGACTTGTCTCCAGGGCCCCACGGTGGGCAGTCAGTGTGGGTTGGTATGGGCGGGGGTGAGCTTCAGGTTGGTAGATGCTAATTCGCCCTGCACTTGATACACAGCTTGGTGTACAACTGCCCTGGGGTACGATATAAGACCAGGGAGTGCAGGACCCTGGTAACCTCAGTGGTGAAAAGGAAGGCCCTTACCTTGGGCCTGTCTGGTTGCCCAGGCTCTATCAAAGGCTGGGCACGGCTCTCAGGGGGTTACCCACTATCCTCTGCTTCCCAGCTTGGACACTTGGCCTTTGTCTTCCTGTATCTCCTTATCACAGCCTGTCCCAGGGCAGGCTGCCCTTGGCACTAAGAACTCATTGGCCAGCAGCCTCCTGAGACCCACCAGTAACACCAGAGACCAAGGGAGTTGCCTCCAGACAATGCTGTTCTCTGTCTTTCCTATGGCCTCCTATGGTTGCTGCCTGACCCAGACCTTAGATCCACAGTGGCCCCTGAAGGCACCCCTCTTACCCCAGCCTATGTGGCTATTGCTGCCCCCGGCAGGTATCAACCCGGCCACACTCCGAGGAACGAACACTGGTGTCTGGGTGGGTGTGAGTGGTTCTGAGGCATCAGAGGCCCTGAGCAGAGATCCCGAGACACTTCTGGGCTACAGCATGGTGGGCTGCCAGCGTGCGATGATGGCTAATCGGCTCTCTTTCTTCTTCGACTTCAAAGGTGGGTGGGCGACAGCCCTGGGCACAGGCCCAGCTGTATGCGTCTGTGCGTTCACCTAGAGAGCCCTTTTGGACTCAGACTTTCTTATTTCTGGTGAAGGCTGAGTAGGGTGCTCAAGGCCCCAGGGGTGGGGTGTGGGACAGCATCTGCAGAGGGCACCCACCTCTGCGTTATGCCCTTGTCCACAGGACCCAGTGTTGCCCTGGACACAGCCTGCTCCTCCAGCCTGCTGGCACTACAGAATGCCTATCAGGCTATCCGCAGTGGGGAATGCCCGGCTGCCCTTGTGGGTGGGATCAACCTGCTGCTAAAGCCTAACACCTCTGTGCAGTTCATGAAGCTGGGCATGCTCAGCCCCGATGGCACCTGCAGGTCCTTCGATGATTCAGGTAAGGTTGGCCTGGGTCGGGATCATCAGGCTCCAGCCTGTACCCTGAGTGTGGCATCTTGGCTCCTGAGTGTGTGTGTGTGTGTGTGGACTCACAACACAAACACCACATCAGCCAAGAGCACCTAGCTGAGGTGTTGATCTAACCTAGGGAGTGGATATTGTCGTTCTGAGGCTGTCGTGGCAGTTCTGCTGACAAAGAAGTCCCTGGCCAGGCGGGTCTATGCCACTATTCTGAATGCTGGCACCAACACGGATGGCTCCAAGGAGCAAGGTGGGCATGGAGGGAGAGCGCGTACATAGATCACAAGAAGTGGGGAAGTGGAGCATGCAAGGCTTCATACCATGCCATACCTTCCGCCGCAGGTGTGACATACCCCTCTGGAGAAGCCCAGGAACAGCTCATCTGCTCTCTGTATCAGCCAGCCGGTCTGGCCCCCGAGTCTCTCGAGTATATTGAAGCCCATGGCACAGGCACCAAGGTTAAAGCACTTTCTGGCCCATACCTGTGACTCCTCTATCCTCACTAGAGGGACTTCCAGATGTAGCCTTAACCTACTCTGTCCCCTGCAGGTGGGTGACCCCCAGGAACTGAACGGCATTGCTCGGTCCCTGTGCACCTCCCGCCAGGGCCCTCTGTTAATTGGCTCCACCAAATCCAACATGGGACACCCTGAGCCTGCCTCCGGGCTTGCAGCCCTGACCAAGGTGAGCAGGCTGGGCTCTTGAGTCAAGAGTCTCTGTGATGTGGATAGCTGTGCACTGTGACCACCCGTTGGCCTACCCTGGGCTTCTCCCTGCCTACCAGCTGGCCCTTTGGCTGCACTATGGGAGAGTGGGCCTACTACCCTTGTGGCACATTCCCTGTGGTAGATGTGCCGACTTATAGCTTCTGGACAAAGGAAACACTTGGTTGTAAAAAGGACAGGTACAGTTCTGAGGAAGCATCTAGGCCTCATTCTAAGGCGAGAGAGGAGTGAGCCAGCATACGGCGTGCCCTTTCCTGCTGGGTGACCCTGTACACCTGCCTGTCCACTTGTTGGGACCTTCAGCTTGTTTCTACATTGGGAGATGTGAGGTTGTCTGAATGACCCATCTGTTTGGGCTTCTAGGCCTGGATTGGGAGCTTGTGAGCTCAGGCCTACGGTCCCTCAACTTGGGGACCATGCACCCTGGATGAGATGAAAAAAAAAAAAACATTGATGGCACAAGGCCAGCGAGGTCAAGGGTCTTGGTGCCCAGTAACCATGTGTTCTGTCTGCAGGTGCTGTTATCCCTGGAACATGGGGTTTGGGCCCCTAACCTGCATTTCCACAACCCCAACCCTGAGATCCCGGCGCTTCTTGATGGGCGGCTGCAGGTGGTTGATAGGCCCCTGCCTGTGCGTGGTGGCAACGTGGGCATCAACTCATTTGGCTTTGGAGGCGCCAATGTTCATGTCATCCTGAGGCCTAACACACAGCAGGCCCCTGCGCCTGCCCCACACGCTGCCCTTCCCCATTTGCTGCATGCCAGTGGGCGCACCGTAGAGGCAGTGCAGGGCCTGTTGGAACAGGGCCGCCAGCACAGCCAGGACTTGGCCTTTGTGAGCATGCTCAACGACATTGCAGCGACCCCTACAGCAGCCATGCCCTTCAGAGGTTACGCTGTGCTGGGTGTTGAGGGAGATGTGCAGGAAGTGCAACAAGTGTCTGCCAGCAAGCGCCCACTCTGGTTCATCTGCTCAGGTGAGCCTGCCTTCATGCTCCCAGGCCGACCCTTAAAGGAGGAGGGCGGTGTCCCTTTTCTTGAGGGTGAGGCTGGTGGGTAGCCACGCTGTGGCCCTGATGAGCTTTCTGGGACAGGGATGGGCACACAGTGGCGCGGAATGGGGCTGAGCCTCATGCGCCTGGACAGCTTCCGCGAGTCTATCCTGCGCTCTGATGAGGCTGTGAAGCCACTGGGACTAAAAGTGTCAGACCTGCTGCTGAGCACGGACGAGCGCACCTTCGATGATATCGTGCACGCCTTTGTGAGCCTCACTGCTATCCAGGTATGTCACCTGCATGGTGCTGGCATCCTCGGACTCTCGTGCCCAGGTCCTGCCTTCCGCGCCAGAGACACGTAGTCCCGGCCCTGTCCGCTGTGCAGGCAGAGCCTTGTACTGGGTACAAGCCTGGGGAAGGATGGGGCTCTCTCAGAGATCCCTGAGAGGCCTGGTCTGCTTGGTGAGCTCGGCTTTACTGTGAGGGATTGTCAGGCTAGTGACATGGCTTATGTCCCCACTTTACAGATTGCCCTCATCGACCTGCTGACTTCTGTGGGGCTGAAACCTGATGGTATCATCGGGCACTCCTTGGGAGAGGTTGCCTGTGGCTATGCAGATGGCTGTCTCTCCCAGAGAGAGGCTGTGCTTGCAGCCTACTGGAGAGGCCAGTGCATCAAGGATGCCCACCTCCCGGCTGGGTCCATGGCAGCTGTTGGTAGGTATCCTCCCAAGGGCCCTCAACCTCATTAGGCACCAGGATTGTTTTGGAAGGGGTTTCTGTCCTGGGTCCTCCAAAAGAACCAGCTGCTTCCGTGTAAGACGTGGGGTTGCAAAGGGAGAGGTCACTCTGTTCAGGTTATCTTTATAGGAGGCTTCAGTTCTGACCCCACAGGCCTGAGCAAGGTATAAAACCCCACACACATGAGATGAGGGTCAAGGAGCTGAGGAGAGCTGCTTACCAACCCTGGGTGTTCATTCCCCAGCTCCTTAGCTGCTTACCCCACACCCCTCAGGTGTGATTTCTGAGGTGAGGCCTGGTTCCTTTCGTACCACCTTCATAATGATGATACTTCTCTTGAGATCAGATACGGCAGTGGGTGAAAGTGCCCTGGAAGGTCAACTTTTGTCATTCCACTGACACCATTGGCCTTAGGTGGTGCTCATGGTCCAGGAGGATGGGCTGGGCTCGGGCTGGCTCTGAGGTTAGCCACTCTGCTTGCAGGTTTGTCCTGGGAGGAGTGCAAACAACGCTGCCCCGCTGGTGTGGTGCCTGCCTGCCACAACTCTGAGGACACTGTGACCATCTCTGGACCTCAGGTGGGCCTGCAATCCTAGCAGAACTTCTGTTCCCTGCATTTTTGCCCTGGCCCTACCTAGGAGGCAAGGCCTCCTCAGTCTGTGACTGCCAGGTTCTGAACCCCACCCCCACCCCCGAGCTACAGCTGCCTCCGGCCCTCTGGGTGAGACCTAAGCTGGGAGGCATGTACCTGACCAGGGAAAGCCAACCCAGGCCCCCTGACCACTGGCCTTGATGCCTGCAGGCTGCAGTGAATGACTTTGTGGAACAGCTAAAGCAAGAAGGTGTGTTTGCCAAGGAGGTGCGAACGGGTGGCCTGGCCTTCCACTCCTACTTCATGGAAGGAATTGCCCCCACATTGCTGCAGGCTCTCAAGAAAGTAAGAACCTGGCCATATGCCTGGACTTAAGGGCATGGCGGCTTGACTTCACCTGCTAACCCAGCTCCTGTGTGCAGGTGATCCGGGAACCACGGCCACGCTCAGCTCGCTGGCTCAGCACCTCTATTCCCGAGGCCCAGTGGCAGAGCAGCCTGGCCCGCACATCTTCTGCTGAGTACAATGTCAATAACCTGGTGAGCCCTGTGCTCTTCCAGGAAGCACTGTGGCACATCCCCGAGCACGCCGTGGTGCTGGAGATCGCACCCCATGCACTGTTGCAGGTGAGCACCTGGTCCGCCTGGGTTAGGCCCACGGCAGCCTGTCAGTCACTGGAGAAGGCGGGTGTGGCAGGGAAGGGGTCGGAAGCCAGCCCCCCTTTGTTCTGTGTAGGCCGTCCTGAAGCGAGGCGTGAAGTCCAGCTGCAGCATCATCCCCTTGATGAAGAGGGACCACAAAGATAACTTGGAGTTTTTCCTCACCAACCTTGGCAAGGTGCACCTCACAGGGTAGGTCTCCCTTCTTCCTGGTACTCACATGGGCCCACACCACCCCCATAAGAGGGGTTGCTATCGGCCTAGCTCACTTCTGGCCCTCGGTTCTCAGCTTGGCCATCTTGGAGTCTTAAGTCTTAAACTAGGGCCACAGGTGTTTGGGCTCTCGGGCCAGGTGTGTCACTCGACTCTTTTGTCACCAGCATCAATGTCAACCCTAACGCCTTGTTCCCACCTGTGGAGTTCCCGGCTCCCCGAGGGACTCCTCTCATCTCCCCTCACATCAAGTGGGACCACAGTCAGACTTGGGATGTCCCGGTTGCGGAAGACTTCCCCAACGGCTCCAGCTCCTCTTCTGCTACAGTCTACAACATCGGTGAGCCGGGCCCCGGGGTGTAGGCAGGCTCCTTCCCAGGCCTGTGGGCCAGTGCTGAGGTGCTTGTCCTTACAGACGCCAGTCCTGAGTCGCCTGACCACTACCTGGTAGACCACTGCATTGATGGCCGGGTCATCTTCCCTGGCACTGGCTACCTGTGCCTGGTGTGGAAGACACTGGCTCGCAGCCTGGGCTTGTCCTTAGAAGCTTGTCCTGTGGTGTTTGAGAATGTGTCGTTTCATCAGGCCACCATACTACCCAGGACAGGTAAGAGGCCCCTTTGGTGGGGGCTGCTGAGATTGTCATACCTGCTCTGCTGACCGTGCTTTCTCTATAGGAACCGTGCCTCTGGAGGTGCGGCTTCTGGAGGCCTCCCATGCCTTTGAGGTGTCTGACAGTGGCAACCTGATCGTGAGCGGTGAGTGGGACCTGACCAGGCCTGTGGGGCTGCGGACCCCAGTTCCAAGCCTGCTCCACACTCAGACCCTCCTTTTACCCTGTCTCCTACAGGGAAAGTGTACCAGTGGGAAGACCCGAACCCCAAGTTATTCGACCACCCAGACGTCCCGACGCCCCCTGAGTCTGCACCCGTCTCCCGCCTAACCCAGGGAGAAGTATACAAGGAATTGCGGCTGCGCGGCTACGACTATGGGCCTCAGTTTCAGGGCATCTATGAGGCCACCCTTGAAGGTGGGCGAGCACAATCCCCGAGTCAGTGAGCGTGCTTACCAGAGCTGCTCTCACTGCTGGGGACGGGAAAGACGGGGAGGAAGGAAGTAGAGGCCCTGGAGCAGGTGAGGCCCAGGGTGCTGACCAGCCCCTCCACTGCAGGTGAACAGGGCAAGCTGCTCTGGAAAGATAACTGGGTGACCTTTATGGACACAATGCTGCAGATATCCATCCTGGGTTTCAGCCAGCAGAGTCTGCAGCTACCCACCCGTGTGACCGCCATCTACATCGACCCTGCGACCCACCTGCAGAAGGTGTACACACTGGAGGGAGAGACTCAAGGTAGCTCTGGCCCTAACTCCATGCACTTGTGTCCTGGCCTGGGCATTGCCTACCCTAACCAATGTGTCTCCATAGTGGCCGATGTGACAACAAGTCGCTGTCTGGGCACAACGGTCTCTGGCGGTGTCCACATCTCGAGACTGCAGACAACAGCAACCTCACGGAGGCAGCAAGAGCAGCTGGTCCCCACCTTGGAGAAGTTTGTTTTCACGCCCCACGTAGAGACCGAGTACCTGTCTGAGAGCGCTACCCTGCAGAAAGAGCTGCAGCTGTGCCAGGGTGAGGACCTCAAACCTCCTCTCCTCTCCTTTCAGTCTTTCAGTCTTATCAGATGAGGCCTGGACGGTGGGGAGCTTGCAGTTGGTGAGAGCAGAGCCTACCTTCCACGGGCCTGCAACACAAAACTACCGTTGCTGCTTCTCTGGCCGTGGGCTTGTTCCTGTGGACAAGCTAGGAAGTGGGCCCTGGAGGTTGCTTGGAGGTCTTAGAGAGAGAACATAGGCCTTTCTCCCTCCTAGGTCTGGCACGGGCTCTGCAGACCAAGGCCACCCAGCAGGGGCTGAAGATGACCGCGCTTGGGCTAGAGGACCCTCCACAGCTTGGGCTGCCTCGACTCTTGGCAGCTGCCTGCCAGCTGCAGCTCAACGGGAACCTGCAGCTGGAGTTGGGCGAGGCGCTGGCTCAAGAGAGGCTCCTGCTGCCGGAAGACCCTCTGATCAGTGGCCTCCTCGACTCCCAGGCCCTCAAGGCCTGCATAGACACAGCCCTGGAGAACTTGTCTACGCTCAAGATGAAGGTGGCAGAGGTGAGTGCTGGAAAGGCTGTGTGCGTGGTTCCGGGCAGCCTTGGGCCCGAGCCTGAAGCAGGCAGTCATGAGGTAGCAGCTTTCTATGGCCTTTGTGCTGTGGTTTGTTCCATCATAAAAGATTGTGGGAAATATCTCACCACTGCCAACCCAGGGGATGAGATAGCAGAAAGAAGGCTTCTGGGAAAGAATCATGGGGCTTTGGGCTCTAAGCTGGGATGTCACAGCCAGAGTCTCTACAGGAGAGGAGGGTAGAACATTGAAAGAGCCTCCTGGCTGGCGCTGTCATAAGACTGAGCAGCATGGGGATGCTCACCCAGTCCCCAGGTTTTTCTGCTTCCTAGAGGTACCAGATCTAAGATGCTCTCCTACCCCAGGTGCTGGCTGGAGAAGGCCACTTGTACTCCCGCATCCCGGCACTGCTCAACACCCAACCTATGCTACAACTGGAATACACAGCCACCGACCGGCACCCCCAGGCCCTGAAGGATGTTCAGACCAAGCTGCAGCAGCATGAGGTGGCACAGGGCCAGTGGAACCCTTCTGATCCTGCTCCCAACAACCTGGGAGCGCTTGACCTTCTGGTGTGCAACTGTGCGTTAGCCACCCTGGGGGATCCAGCCTTGGCCCTGGACAACATGGTAGCTGCTCTCAAGGAAGGTGGTTTCCTGCTAATGCACACAGTACTCAAAGGACATGCCCTTGGGGAGACCCTGGCCTCCCTCCCCTCTGAGGTGCAGCCTGGGCCCAGCCTCCTCAGCCAGGTACTGCTCCCAGGCATGCAGGGCAGGTGAGGGGTGGGCATGATGGTTCAGCCGGTTCAGTACTTAAAGATTTCATGCACATAGGAAGAGTGGGAGAGCCTGTTTTCAACGAAGGCACTACACCTGGTGGGCCTCAAAAAGTCTTTCTACGGTACTGCGCTGTTCCTCTGCCGCCGAGTCACCCCACAGGACAGCCCCGTGTTCCTGCCTGTGGAGGATACCAGCTTCCAGTGGGTGGACTCTCTGAAGGTCAGGCTCTGGGGCTGGGGACCTTGCCTTGCCCTGGCGTGTGATCAGGCTCGAGGCTGACCCCTCTTTCTCCTGCAGAGCATTCTGGCTGCATCCTCCTCCCAGCCTGTGTGGCTGACAGCCATGGATTGCCCCACCTCGGGTGTAGTGGGCTTGGTGAACTGTCTCCGCAAAGAGCCTGGCGGACACCGGATTCGGTAGGAAAGACCCTGAGGGGCCCTGTTCTCCCTCCTTCCCCTCCTTCCCCTCCCTTCCTCCCCTCCAATCTTGCTATCCTTACCCACTTTGCCACCACAGGTGTATCCTGCTGTCCAACCTCAGCAACACGTCTCACGTCCCCAAGCTGGACCCTGGCTCTTCAGAGCTACAGAAGGTTCTAGAGAATGATCTGGTGATGAACGTGTACCGGGACGGGGCCTGGGGAGCCTTCCGTCACTTCCAGTTAGGACAGGGTGAGCCCATTGATGCCCTATACTTGACAGGCCAAGGAGGAGGTTGGGTCAGAGCTGTCCTGGTAGCCCGTGGCACCCTTGCTTTCTTCTCCCTCAGACAAGCCCGAGGAGCAGACAGCACACGCCTTTGTAAATGTCCTTACCCGAGGGGACCTTGCCTCCATCCGCTGGGTCTCTTCTCCCCTGAAGTACACACAGCCTGTGAGCTCAGCATCACAGCTCTGCACTGTCTACTACGCCTCACTGAACTTCCGAGACATCATGCTGGCCACGGGCAAGCTGTCCCCTGATGCCATTCCAGGTGACAGCCAGGGCGGGGTCTTTTGACTGGGCCAGTGGGAGTAGGGAAAATACCTGTGCCATAGCAGCCCAGTGAGAAGGAAGTCCTGCACCAGCTCCTGGGGAAGAGAGGGTTCCCCGGCCCCAGGGGCTGCACTTGCACCCTGACAGCCTGTCCTAGAATAGGGACTAACATGAGCCTCCCTTCTGTCTGCCCACAGGTAAATGGGCCAGCCGGGACTGCATGCTCGGCATGGAGTTCTCAGGCCGTGATAAGTGTGGCCGGCGTGTGATGGGACTGGTACCCGCAGAAGGCCTGGCTACCTCAGTCCTGCTGTCACCGGACTTCCTCTGGGATGTACCCTCCAGCTGGTGAGTGGGCGGCTACGGTTGGGGGATAATGTGATCTTAGTTGGTGGCCAGGCTGAGCTGATCCTGTGCTGTGTAACTTCAGGACCCTGGAGGAGGCAGCCTCTGTGCCCGTCGTCTACACCACTGCCTACTACTCCTTAGTAGTGCGTGGGCGTATTCAGCGTGGGGAGACCGTGCTCATCCACTCAGGCTCAGGTGGTGTGGGCCAGGCAGCTATTTCCATTGCCCTCAGTCTGGGCTGCCGAGTCTTCACCACTGTGGGTAAGGCCCCTTACTCTCCCAAGCCCTCGCTCGGAGCTTGAGCCCTGTGGCCCAGGCTCACTGGGGTCTCTCCTGACAGGCTCCGCTGAGAAGCGAGCATACCTCCAGGCCAGGTTCCCTCAGCTTGATGACACCAGCTTTGCTAATTCACGAGACACATCCTTTGAGCAGCACGTGTTACTGCACACAGGTGGCAAAGGTAAGTGCCCCCTCGGCCATTGCCTGAAAGTGGATCACGCAGTCAGTCCCGTCCCATCCTCAGGACGGAGGTATGGGTGAGCCCAGCATGACCAAGTGACCTGTTTGCCACCATAGGGGTCGACCTGGTCCTCAACTCCCTGGCGGAAGAGAAGCTACAGGCCAGTGTGCGGTGCTTGGCTCAGCATGGCCGCTTCTTAGAGATCGGCAAATTTGACCTCTCTAACAACCACCCTCTGGGTATGTATGACTAGTGGTCTGCAGAGTGGGTGGGGCTGGGGCGGGGCCAGGGCATCTGTCTGCGAACACGACTCTCCTATTCAGGCATGGCCATCTTCTTGAAGAACGTCACTTTCCACGGGATCCTGCTGGACGCACTCTTTGAGGAAGCCAGTGACAGCTGGCGGGAGGTCGCGGCGCTCCTGAAGGCTGGCATCCGTGATGGGGTCGTGAAGCCCCTCAAGTGCACAGTGTTCCCCAAGGCCCAGGTGGAGGATGCCTTCCGCTACATGGCTCAGGGGAAACATATTGGCAAAGTCCTTGTCCAGGTGAGGTGAGGCCCTCGGCACCCAGCCTGGCTTCTCCTTGCATTGTCTTTTCTAATTTACTTGCTTTGTTCTGTGTGGCGTGTGGGAGCTAGAGAACAGCTTGTAGGAGTTGGTTCTCCTGGGTCACCAGACTTCGTACAAGCGCCTTTACCTACTCAGCCGTCTCCCTGGTCCTGGGCTGCTTCTGAGCCACTGCTGCTTACCTGCAGGTGCGGGAGGAGGAGCCCGAGGCTGTTCTGCCAGGGGCTCAGCCCACGGTGATTTCCGCCATCTCCAAGACCTTCTGCCCAGCCCATAAGAGTTACATCATCACTGGTGGCCTGGGTGGCTTTGGCCTGGAGCTGGCCCGGTGGCTCGTGCTTCGGGGGGCCCAGAGGCTTGTGCTAACATCCCGATCTGGAATCCGCACAGGTAAGTGAGTAGGGGCAACTGGTAATGTCAGCTTCCCTTCAGAGGAAGGTGTTCTGGGAAGGGCCATAGGCCACTCCCTCTCCTCTGGTGCAGCTCCTTAGCCCTGTGTCCCACAGGCTACCAAGCCAAGCATGTTCGGGAGTGGAGGCGCCAAGGCATCCAGGTGCTAGTGTCAACAAGCAATGTCAGCTCACTGGAGGGGGCCCGTGCTCTCATCGCTGAAGCCACGAAGCTTGGGCCTGTTGGAGGTGTCTTCAACCTGGCCATGGTAAGAAAGGCATGCATGCTATGTGCTCTGCTTACGTCCAGAGCCTGAGACCCAGGCTGTTGCTAAGAGCAGTTAGAACCTCAGCTGCAGCAAGCACTAAAACCCCTGCTTCCAGGTTTTGAGGGATGCCATGCTGGAGAACCAGACTCCAGAACTCTTCCAGGATGTCAACAAGCCCAAGTACAATGGCACCCTGAACCTTGACAGGTGGGCGGTCAGTCCCTCCGTTGAGTTTTATGTGCGCTCACAATGTGTATGGGTCCCTGCTGGGTTTGAGGGTCTGGGGAGGGATGCCGTGCCATCTGTGGCCTTCTGGACTGCCCTGGGGTGGTTATAGGCACAAGAGTTGTCAGAGTCTGACATGTTCACCCATAGGGCGACCCGGGAAGCCTGTCCTGAGCTGGACCACTTTGTGGCCTTCTCCTCTGTGAGCTGTGGGCGTGGCAATGCTGGCCAAACCAACTACGGCTTTGCCAACTCTACCATGGAGCGCATATGCGAACAGCGCAGGCACGACGGCCTCCCAGGTAGGCCTCTGTCCAGCCCACCCCTGCTCGTGGTCTCACTACTCAAAGCACCTCACCCGTTGCTTCCCTTGCTCACAGGCCTTGCTGTGCAATGGGGTGCCATCGGTGATGTGGGCATTGTCCTGGAAGCAATGGGTACCAACGACACAGTCATTGGCGGCACACTGCCTCAGCGCATCTCCTCCTGCATGGAGGTGCTGGACCTCTTCCTGAATCAGCCCCACGCGGTCCTGAGCAGCTTTGTGCTGGCTGAGAAGAAAGCTGTGTCCCACGGGGATGGGGAAGCCCAGAGGGATCTGGTGAAAGCTGTAGCACACATCCTAGGTAAGCCAGCTCTCTGAGCCTCAGTTTTCCCATCTATGGAAGCAGAGGACAGAGTTCTGTGGTCTGTGCTCGGCTGGTGATTGGCAGTCATGCCGGAGAGCTGTGGCATGTACCTGCTGCTTACGTCCCCTTCTAAATGATGACCAGTTCTCCTGTTTGGCAGGCATCCGAGACATCGCAGGTATTAACCTGGACAGCTCGCTGGCCGAACTCGGCCTGGACTCGCTCATGGGTGTGGAAGTACGGCAGATCCTGGAACGTGAACATGACCTGGTGCTACCCATGCGTGAGGTGCGACAGCTCACGCTGCGGAAACTCCAGGAGATGTCCTCCAAAGCTGGCTCAGCCACTGGTGCGTCCCAGACAGCAGGTCATGAGGGTCCTGGTGTGTCCTCACAAGAGGACGTATGCTGGCTCACGTGCCAAGGCTACCCTATGTCCTCTGTCTTCACAGAGACGACAGCCCCCAAGTCCAAGAAAGACACATCCCTGAAGCAGAACCAACTGAACCTGAGCACCCTGCTGGTGAACCCCGAGGGCCCCACCTTAACACAGCTCAACTCAGTGCAGAGCTCTGAGCGGCCTCTGTTCCTGGTGCACCCCATTGAAGGTTCCACCACTGTGTTCCACAGCCTGGCTGCCAAGCTCAGCGTGCCTACCTACGGTCTGCAGTGCACCCGAGGTACTGTGCACGTGGCAGAGCAGTACTCACTGCCTTGGGCCTTGGTTCTTCACTAAGTGCTGAGCCCTCGCTTGTCGTTGCAGCGGCGCCCCTGGACAGCATTCCGAACCTGGCCGCCTACTACATTGACTGCATCAAGCAGGTGCAGCCTGAGGGGCCCTACCGCGTAGCCGGGTACTCCTTCGGAGCTTGTGTAGCCTTCGAGATGTGCTCCCAGCTTCAGGCCCAGCAGGGCCCAGCCCCCACTCACAACAACCTCTTCTTGTTTGACGGCTCGCACACCTACGTACTGGCCTACACCCAGGTGAGAGCTGGGCCAACTGGTCCCAAGCGGTGCTGCCTGTGTCTTGGCTTTGGCTACAGTTCTGGGAGGGTCCTGGTTACTTCAGCGCTTGCTGCAGCCATCTCTCCTTCCCTGACAGAGCTACCGGGCAAAGATGACCCCAGGCTGTGAGGCTGAGGCTGAGGCTGAGGCCATATGCTTCTTCATAAAGCAGTTTGTTGATGCAGAACACGGCAAGGTGGGCCTGGAGACACCCTAGACAGGGCAGGAAAGGCAAGGCTGGGAGGATCGGGGTCTGTGCGCCTTTAAAATGGACCGGGGAGGGCAGACTGCGGCCCCGCCCCACATGCTCAGAACTGTTCCTCTAGGTGCTGGAGGCCCTGATACCACTGAAGAGCCTGGAGGACCGGGTGTCTGCCGCCGTGGACCTCATCACCAAAAGCCACCACAGCCTGGACCGCCGCGAGCTGAGCTTTGCCGCCGTGTCTTTCTACCACAAGCTTCGAGCAGCCGAGCAGTATAAGCCCAAGACCAAGTACCATGGCAACGTGACGCTGTTGCGTGCCAAGACAGGTGGTACCTATGGCGAGGACTTGGGCGCTGACTACAACCTCTCCCAGGTGAGTGGGGCAGACGAGGCAGGTGCGCTCGCCACGGGCGGGGTGCTGAGCGGTGGTCACAGAATGAGACCTGAGTGTTTGCAGGTGTGTGACGGGAAGGTGTCGGTGCACATCATCGAGGGTGACCACCGCACACTGCTGGAGGGCAGCGGCCTGGAGTCTATCATCAGCATCATCCACAGCTCCCTGGCTGAGCCTCGAGTGAGTGTGCGGGAGGGCTAGAGCTGCCTGCCGTCAAGCCACGCTCCAACCCGCCACCAGAGATGCTCCAATCCCCACCACACCCTGAGTGCAGGGACTGGGGAGGGTCCTGCTGGTGGGACCCCCTCCCCCCAGTGGCCCAGCACCACCCTCTCCCCTGGTGGCTGCCACAGCAGGACCATCATGTGTCCCAGCCACCTAGTGGGGTTCCCAGAGCCACTGACTTGGAGACACCCTGGTCTGTGAAGAGTCAGTGGAGGCCAGCAGGAGCCAAACTGAGCCTTTTCTGCCGTGTGGCATTTGTCACACTGGTTATTTCTCTATTAAATTCTCATATTTATTGCATTGCTGGGAAAGACCCCCAGGGTTGACTCATTCCAGAACCCCCTAAAATGGGAGAAGCCATGTGGGGAAGATTTCTGGGAAAGATTTCTAGACTCACCATACACAAGCTGCTGGCTGGAGCCCCTTTTTGTCTTGTTTTGTCTTGGCCCTGCTCACTGCAGGGCAGGGTATGGAGAGGGCTGGTTCCCGGGGAACGAGGACCCCAGCAGACACTGTAGCCCATGGCCCTTGGTCCCCAGCACCCCCGGCTGCACCCATGATGCAGGGCCAACCTGACCCTGCGGACCGCACCGGGCACTGACTGTATTTGTTTTCCAAGATTCAGATTGCTGCTTGTTTTTTGAATTTACTGCAGCTTTCGGTGTAAAGAGCCATGTCTGGACTGTGTCATTTTTACACCAACCTGGTAAAAATGCTGCTCTTGATGCTCCTGTTCCCACATTAAACTGCACGTGAGCGAGTGCTGGCTTCTGTTCAGTCTCTTTCCTGAAGCCCTGGCCTGGCTTCAGGTTCCATACTTCTGGGTATTCCCCACAAGGATTTCCAGTGGCCACCATAGCTCTTCCAGTGAGAATTAAATTGGCCCAGTCCTTGGAGGGTGTGGCATTCTGTCAGAGTGTAAGAGAATTAGAGTGTGCTCCTACGTGTTTCAGCTTGTAGGCCTTGGCGCTGTAGTAAACAGACTCTGTCCACCTTAGTTGCCCCGAGGGCATCGGCTTAGTTGCAGCCCCACCCCAGGGGCAGAGAACAGCATTCTCTGCTTGTAGTCAACTGCGAGTTGGTGCCAGCCCCTCTAGAGGAAAAACTTCAGCAGTATGTGGCCACCATGAGAAGCATATTCCTGGAGACAGGTGACTTGACCAGAGCGGAGGGCTCACGCCTGCCTGAGTCACACAGAAGTGACCGTGTGTGTAAGCAGGAGTGGAGGTTACATGGAAGGAGGATCAAGAGAAAAGTAGGCACAGCCTAGTGGACCCACAAAGACGGCCACCTTGTATGCATTGGCTTGGGGGTAAGGCATGGGTCTTGCAAGGCAGCTTGTTGGCGTACGCAAGGTCCCCAGGCTTGAGTGTCCAGGAGCGACTGTCAGAAGGCCGCAGCATTCAGTCCTGTCCACAGGGAGTAGCAGACTAAGCTGTATCCTGGCCAGCTTAGAAAACTGCAGTGGTAGGGTACAAGTGGGGTGTTCAGAAGGTCCCAGTCCGAGTGATTAGCCTAAGACTGAAGCATCTGGTTGGCTCTAGTCACGCTTAGAAAATTCTTACAGCTCTTTTTGTTATAAGTTGCATGCGTGTTCCTTCCTGGGAAGGACCTGCCCTATCTCTATACTGTCTCTACCTAGTTAGTCTACCGACTCAAGGAACAGGTTTATAAACTGTCACAGAAAGACCTGGCTCCCTTCCAAGGCTGTGTGATCCTTAGAACTCACATATGCGTATGAGAGGCAATGAGATTTGAGACTCCTTGTGGCCACCTTGCTGCTTTTTGGGATTGCCTAACAAGACTTAAGCCAGGTCTGATGAGGTAGAGGCGAGTGCTATGTGACCTGAGTTTGATCACGGGAATCAATACAGAGGTGGGAAAAACTAAGTTGTCCTCTGACCTCCACACCTGTTGAGTGGAGCAAAACTAAAATAAATCAGCTGGGCAGTGGTGGTGCACACCCAGCGCTTGGGAGGCGGAGACAGGCGGATTTCTGAGTCTAGTCTACAGAGTGAGTTCCAGGACAGCCAGGACTACACAGAGAAACCCTGTCTTGAAAAACCAAAAAAAAAAAAAAAAAAAAAAAAGATTCAGGTAGAGTGCCAGATTTAACGCCTGGCTTGTCAGTATGACAGAGTCCTTAGATGAGTCAGGAACAGGAGTTGTCTGCAGCCTCTCTAAAGTAACATTTGTTTTATGTACTTCAGCAATAAAAATGGCTCTAAGGGGATAGAGAAGTGAATCAGGGTAGTGAAGTTAAAGGACCCAGATGAGGTTCCTGGCAACCCGTAGCAGCTCCAGCCTATGACAGCAACCCATGTCAGCCCAAGTGACCTGACATTTTCTACAGGAACCATGCAGCACCTAGATGTCCATGCAAGCAAAATGTTCACACACATAAAACTAAATTTTAAACAAAAGCTCAAATACCTTGAGGGTCAAAGTTTCTAAATAACTGCAAACAAAGCTCAAGACTAGAGCACTGGGTACCTGAGCCCCCATTACCCTGGCAGGCAGAGACCAGCCTGGACTGTATTAAGAAGCAGGGTAGGGGGCTGCTGGAGAGCAGTGGTGCACATACACACCTTCAATCCCACCACTCTGGAGATAGAGGCAAGAGGATCTCACTTCAAGGTGAGCCTGGGCCACACAGGAAAAAACCTGTCTTGGGGCAAAATAAAATAAAATAGGACAACCCCAGAAGAGAGACCTATCAAACCACCCACCCAGACAGACATGAGGACAGCCAAAAAAGTGAGCTAGCTGTAACAGTCCAGGTGTTCAGAATAGCAAGGTATGTAAGAAGCAAGAGGACTCTCAGTAAAGCAGGAGGGCAGTTCTGAGAGGGCTCCCAGAATGGGAAACAATCTGGTCGATCCTCTGGGGAACAGGATTTGTTTTATTTTAAAATAATGAACAGAGCTCAGGAAGAGATGGGACCTCATGGGTAATTGGGAGTCCCAGAGTAAAAGGGCAGGGGGTGCAGCTTGAGAGGAAAATATAGCCTTTGTGTAATGTGCACAAGGACCTGCTTTCAGTCCTTAGCACTGGAAGGGGGGCTGGAGTGGGGGGTCAATTTCAAACTTGTAGATTCAGGAAACAAACTCCAAGTTCAGGAAACATGTCATATGCTGAGGTCTGTCACAGTCAAGTCGCTCAAACAAACAAGAAAGAAAAATAACAGAAGCAAAAGCTTTTCTACTTGTGGAAATATGGAGCAAGTGATATTTCTACCCAGCCTGCACACACACACAGTACATAGTATCTGCTGAACAAGGACAGGGAAGTAAAAACAAATACTGAGTCCTAAATGTGAGATCAGCTGTTGGGGGTGGGGGTCCTTGAATATCCAGGGAATGGGGTGGGAGGAGCCTGGAGATCATAAGGGCATAGACCAAAAGGCCCCAGTCCCATAAAAGTATCCATGGCAGTGCACAGCTGTGACGAGCACCTGAGAGTCTGAGGCAAGATGACTACTAGCTCAAGGCTAACCTGGACTACATACCTGATCCACAGGTATGTGGGTGGGGTCATTTGGAATTTCTGAGGTCCTAGGTTCCATTCCAGAAACAGAAAGGGAGAGAGGGTAGGAAGGAGAAAGAGAAAGGAAGGCAGTAGTCAGAGGGCCAGAAGAGCCAGCCTAGCAAATCAATGGTAGTTTGGGCAAGGAGCCTACCACCTTACCGCAAAGCAGTATGGGAAAAGCCTATGGGGGTCAGAGATGTTCACTGGAATCCCTGGTCTAAAGAAATGAAGTTCCCTTCCCCCCTCAGAGGCCTCCCTACCTCAGTGACCGGCTAGGCAACAGTGGCCAGGCCTTTTGCCACTTTGGTAGAAGACAGACCAGCCAGACTGAAGGGCTGAAGGATTCTCACAGCTCAACACAGCACTAATACACCAAACAGCAAGGTTTGGTTTGGTTTGGTTTGGTTTTTGCAGACAGGGTTTCTCTGTTTAACGGTGCTGGTTGTCCTTCATTTGTAGACCAAGCTGACCTTAAACTCAAAGAGATCCGCCTGCCTCTGCCTCCTGAATGCTGAGATTAAAGGTGTGTACCACCACTGCCTGCAAAGTTTCATCGTTTTTAAAAGCATTTATTCACTAAGAACCAGAAAAATCTTGAATGGGAAAGAGTGTTGGTTAAAGCTGACAGGATGCTCTTAGAGAAACCGGAAGCAGTCAGTGGGCTTGGATGCAGTTCAAAGGTAGAGGGCTCATCTACTGTTCAGGAGGCCCTGGGTTTCATCTCCACAACTAGAAAACAGGGAGGGAGGGAGGGAGGGAAGGGGGGA